>NW_024396310.1:491372-580109 GCF_016617805.1 Bactrocera tryoni
GTGAGAAAAAATCAAGAAGAACTTTTTCGCAAATCGAGTTAAACTCACGCATAGCACGCTTGAGAGGAGCATATTCAGCAAATTTAGTACTTTCTTTTTTTTAATATAATAAAATGGGGAAATAGATCTGAGACAAGGAGTATTGAAGTTAATTTTCCATAATAAATTGGGACAGTCAATACCTCTATTAACTTCGTTGGAAACAAACGAAAGGCAGAGAACGGACCGTCGATTTTCCAGTAATTGAAAATGTAAGAGCAATAAACGAGATGTATACGATGGTATTGGGTCAACAAACTTTAAGGAGCGGAGAGCGAATTTAAGAAAAATCTTTTGAACACGCTCGACTCTGAGCACAATCTACCTGAAATCCAGGGGAGAATGCAGACATGCAATAATCGCTAAAAACCGCTAAATTTGACACAGTGGAGCGCCTAGAGACAAACCCATGCGGATTGACGTTAATTATTGATTTTACTGCAAAAAATAATTTATTTTTAACAGAACAGTCAAAAATTTTCGAAATAGTAGAAAGTTTAGAAATAGGTCTGTAATTGGAGACTACATCCTTTCTACCACCTTTTAAAATAGGGGTAATGTATGTCAATTTTCAGTCTGAAATAAAATTCACAGTTCCCATTCACTTATTGAAGATAAGCATGAGAGGATATACCAAGGCAGTACAATTTTTTATAAGTACAGGCGGAAGCCCATTCAGATCCAATTTGGAAGAAGACTTAATATCACAAATAGCCTTCGCAATTTCATCTTGTGAGAGACACAGTGTGCCAAAATTTATGGATGGGAAATTATTAGCCGAAAAAGTGGAACTAGTACCAGGATCATTGTGTACATAATTCGATTTGAAAAATTCAGCAAAAAAGTTGGAAATTTCGCCAGGAGTGCATGCTGACCAATAACCCCAGCCTAAAACAGGAGGAATGGCCGAACACGCTCTTCTAGATTTTACAAAGTTCCTAAAGAACTTAGAGTTGGACTTAATGTTAGACTCCGTACTGTCAATAAACCTTTTAGAGAGAAACTTATCCAAATCATTAAACAGTTTTGTGTAGTGCTGATATTGAACAAAGGAAACATTAGATTTAGTTTAAGAGAATTTTCTGTAGTATTTATTTCTAAGGAGGATGGACTCATGTGTAGAAGCTCACGCAAGTGAGGAAAGTTCTCTAATTGCCATTCACTTGGGAGTGGCCAGAAACGATTCTTTAACACATAGCTCAAGCAGCTCACTAAAAAAAACAAAGACTGACATCACCGCCGTCCAAAAAATGCGTTGGACGGGACAAGGACAGAGACGAGTAGGTCCTTGTGACATTTACTACAGGGGCCATATAAAGGAGCGCAAGTTTGGTGTAGGATTCGTGGTGGGAGAGAGAATCCATCGCCGAGCACTATCATTCACTGCGGTGAATGAACGTCTAGCCACAATCCGCATCAAAGCGAGGTTCTTCAACATATCGCTGATTTGCGCCCACGCCCCGACGTAAGAGAAGGACGAGGTGACCACAGATGCCTTCCATGAGCGCTGTAACGCCAGGGTGCGCAAAGAAGGTGTATTTGGCACTACGGTCGGTAAATTCAGCCTCCACGACGAAACATCCACAAATGGGTTGAGGCTGATTGACTTCGCCGGGGCCCGAAATATGGTTATCTGTAGTACTAGATTCCAGCATAAGAAGATTCATCAAGCTACCTGGCTGTCTCCGGATCGAAAAACTACCAACCAGATCGA
The DNA here is from genome assembly GCF_016617805.1 of Bactrocera tryoni. NCBI lineage: Eukaryota > Metazoa > Arthropoda > Insecta > Diptera > Tephritidae > Bactrocera > Bactrocera tryoni. The sequence continues at coordinate 493,126 of NW_024396310.1, forward strand.
TCATGTTGTGATAGACGAAAGACACGTCTCCAGTGTTTTAAATGTGCGTGCGCTCCGAGGTCCTAACATCGACTCGGACCACTATCTTGTTGCAGCCAGGATTCGCACCCGCCTCTGTGCAGCAAAAAACGCACGCCAACAAACACAAGGAAGGTAGACGTCGAGAAGCTGCAATCACAACAGACAGCCGAACGATTTTTTACTCGGCTTGCACTCCTGCTCTCTGAGAGCACTCGCCGGCAACTCGGTATAAGGGAACTGTGGGTCGGCATTTCAAATTCCTTACGTACAGCTGCAACCGAAGCCATTGGTTTTCGGAAAGTGCAAAAGAACAGCTGGTACGACGAGGAGTGCCGTGTCGTAGCGGAGAGAAAACAGGCTGCCTACCTCGCAACGTTACGATCGACCACAACACGTGCGGGATGGGATAGATACCGAGAGTTGAAGAGGGAAGCGAGACGCATTTGTAGACAGAAAAAGAAAGAGGCTGAAATGCGTGAGTACGAAGAGCTTGTTGTGCTGGCCGACGGGGCAATGCTCGAAAATTCTACGACAAAATGCGGCGGCTTACACAGAAGGTTTCAAGACCGGAGCATACTCTTCTAGAACCCCAAATGGTGATCTAGTCACCGATGCTCAGAGCGTACTGAAATTATGGAGGGAGTACTTTCCAACCTGCTGAATGGTAGTGAAAGCATAACACCAGGAGAAGGGGAACCCGATTCCCCAATCGATGGCGATGGAGCAGACGTTCCATTGCCTGACCATGAAGAAGCTCGAATAGCAATTACCCGCCTGAAGAACAACAAAGCGGCAGGGGCCGACGGATTGCCGGCCGAGCTATTCAAACACGGCGGCGAGGAGCCGATAAGGAGCATGCATCAGCTTCTTGGTAAAATATGGTCGGACGAAAGCATGCCCAACGATTGGAATTTAAGTGCGCTATGCCCAATCCATAAAAAAGGAGACCCCACAATCTGCGCCAACTACCGTGGGATTAGCCTCCTCAACATCGCATATAAGGTTCTATCGAGCGTATTGTGTGAAAGATTAAAGCCCACCGTCAACAAACTGATTTGACCTTATCAGTGTGGCTTCAGACCTGGAAAATCAACAACCGACTAGATATTCACCATGCGCCAAATCTTGGAAAAGACCCGTGAAAGAAGAATCGACACACACCACCTCTTCGTCGATTTCAAAGCCGCTTTCGACAGCACGAAAAGGAGCTGCCTTTATGCCGCGATGTCTGAATTTGGTATCCCCGCAAAACTAATACGGCTATGTAAACTGACGTTGAGTAACACCAAAAGCTCCGTCAGGATCGGGAAGGACCTCTCCGAGCCGTTCGATACCAAACGAGGTTTCAGACAAGGCGACTCCCTATCGCGCGCCTTCTTCAACCTGCTTCTGGAGAAAATAGTTCGAGCTGCAGAACTAAATAGAGAAGGTACCATCTTTTATAAGAGTGTATAGCTGCTGGAGTATGCCGATGATATTGATATCATCGGCCTCAACACCTGCGCCGTTAGTTCTGCTTTCTCCAGACTGGACAAGGAAGCAAAAAGAATGGGTCTGGCAGTGAACGAGGGCAAGACGAAATATCTCCTGTCATCAAACAAACAGTCGTCGCACTCGCGACCACTTGGCACTCACGTCACTGTTGACAGTCATAACTTTGAAGTTGTAGATAATTTCGTCTATCTTGGAACCAGCGTAAACACCACCAACAATGTCAGCCTAGAAATCCACGCAGGATAACTCTTGCCAACAGGTGCTAACACCGCTTCGGACTGAGTAGGCAATTGAGAAACAAAAGTCCTCTCTCGACAAACAAAAACCAAACTCTATAAGTCACTCATAATTCCCGTCCTGCTATATGGTGCAGAGGCTTGGACGATGTCAACAACTGATGAGTCGACGTTGCGAGCTTTTGAGAGAAAAGTTCTGCGAAAGATTTATGGTCCTTTGCGCGTTGGCCCCTGCGAATATCGCATTCGATGGAACGATGAGCTGTACGAGATAAACGATGACATTGACATAGTTCAGCGAATTAAAAGACAGCGGCTACGCTGGCTAGGTCATGTTGTCCGAATGGACGAAAACACTCCAGCTCTGAAAGTATTCGACGCTGTACCCGCCGGGGGAAGCAGAGGAAGAGGAAGACCTCCACTCCGTTGGAAGGACCAAGTGGAGAAGGACCTCGCTACGCTTGGAATATCCAATTGGCGCCACGTAGCGAAAAGAAGAAACGACTGGCGCGCTGTTGTTAACTCGGCTATAATCGCGTAAGCGGTGTCTACGCCAATTAAGAAGATCGGAGCTTAGATCTAACCCACCTTCTATTTCTATGAAATTTCGAGATATCTTCCTGGTTATAAAGAAGTCTATTACATCTGGTATTTTGTTGGTGTCCGCTGGCCAGTAAGTTGATGTTCCGGTCGATAAAACCTCACCTGTCGTTAGGTGCGATCCCCAGTAAATATGCTTAGCGTTAAAGTCGCCTCCCATAATAAATTTGTTTAGGTGCATATTGAGAAGTTCTTTATATTCTTCAATGAGAATTTTGTATCTCGGCGGGCAATATATCGCAGTAATTTACAAGAGTTGGTTCATTGCTTTTAATGTAATAGTTGTGGTTTGAATACTGTGCGTACTGATTTTTCTATCCTCGTAATGTTTAATGCTATTTTTAACAATAACAGCAGTGCCTCCCCACAATTACTAGGGTAGATTGTATGATAGATATCGTAGTTTTTGAAAGTTATATGGCTCTGTCTCGTTAAATGAGTTTCGGATATTAGACATACTATACATACATCTATTTTCTCTTTTTGTAAAATAAGGTGAAGCTCTTCTTGGTGCTTTAATAGTCCACTAGCATCCCATGTCATAACTCGGAGAGCTCCATTTATGCCTTACATTTTGTTTTATTTTTATTTTTTTCGAGGTTATCTAAACGGGTGCACAGATCGATATTGAATTTTTCTTGTTTATTCAACACTAGCTGACCCGGCGAACTTCGCACCGTCTAATTATTGGAGGCATATTTATATAAGTCACAAACACACGACACAATACTTTTTTAATTTTATTGAAATTTTCTGCTTTTAGATTTTTAAGAATATTAAAGAATTATAGTATAGATGCACGGCAAAGAGACGTTAACATTTCAAGTGACATTTTACCATAGACAATTTTTTTTGAGTGAATACTGACAAATATTTACACTATAACTATCAAACTGCATCAATCGTTTTTTTTTTTTTTTTGACGATGGCCATGGTTAGGAAAAGAAGAAGAACTACATCTGTCATCGAGAAAATAAAGAATTCAAACAACTATAATATAGTTATAGTGAAGCTATATATCCCTCAACTCCTTAAAATGCATTGTCCGTTTTGTAAAAAGTGGATGGAACGGCAGAAAAAAAATAATAACTGTCCAGATTGTATTAAATTATTATTAAGATGCGACGAATGCTACAACATAATCGCTGTTACCTTCAGATTTTGTACCAAGTGTGGTAAGAATGTAAAACGAATAATACGCGTGAACAGGGCAAAAGTACAAAAAAATATATTAAAGCAAAAGCTGCTATCTAAACCAAAACACGTTTCTACAATGCCATCTTCATCATCTGAGGAGACATTCTGTGAATTAAATTTATCGGCCGAAGACATACAGGACATTCAAGTTATTGAAGACAGCCAAAAGCCCAACATCAAGATTGTTCTGGTAGATATTGATGTTATTGAAGACAGCCAGCAGCTCAACATTGATAATGTTCTCGAATCAGATTTGTCCGAGTCGCCTAGTACTTCCACCATATTATCATGTCCTGGCGAGCCAAGTGGTTCCCAAGTAGATGGAGCCAAGTTGATGGAAATAAAGAGTTACTAATACACGTTGACATTAAAGATCCAAATGCACATATTATATACATATTAAGTCATTTATTTATATTTATACACTTCATATACAAAAATTTAAAATTTTCTTGGATGTGCTCGTTTCTGGACTGTGAACATATAAACAAATCTTTGCTTAAATTAAATACAACACAGTTATGATCATATACAGTTAATTAATATAGTGCTTTCTGGTAGACAATATTTTTAGCTTTTTTTTGCGGTGCGTAAATAAATAACGATGTTGGTTTTCCGACACGCGAACACGCAACGTATAATTGTCCATGTGCGAAACAGGGAAACTCTAAGTTTATTCCGCAAACTTGCAACGATTGGCCTTGCGATTTATTTATGGTCATCGCAAACGCCAGACGCACGGGAAATTGCAACCTCTTAAAATCAAATGGCAAATCCGTTGGAATCATAGGTATTCGTGGGATTAAGACATCCTCTCCTTTGTATTTTCCTTTGATTATTTTAGCTTCGATGATGTTATTCATGAGTTTCTTCACAATCAATCTCGTTCCATTGCAAAGTCGAGGTTGATTAATATTACGCAGCATGATGACAACTGACCCTACTTTTAATTTCAAATTATATGGTGGTAGTCCAGGCAAGTCCAATGAATTTAAAAATTCTGTAGGATAGTTGACTACGTCATCCTGGTTTGTGGCCGTGTCAACTGATTTGTACGTAAACAACTCTCCTGATGTCGTCAGTAACAGTCGATCGAGGAATTACTGAAAGAGTCTGACGAAAATCACCTGACTACAGTATCATAGCTCCACCAAAAATGTTTTGGTTATCACGTAAATCTTCTAACGTCCTATCTAGTGCCTCCAGCGACCTCTTGTGGGCCATTGTGCATTTGTCCCAAATTATCAATTTGCATACTTGGAGAGTCTTCGCCATAGCGCTATTTTTGGCAATGTTGCAAACTGGCGTTTCGTTGATATGCATGTTTAATGGTAATTTTAAGGCTGAATGTGCAGTTCGTCAACCTTCTAATAAAGTTGCTGCTATTCCAGATGAAGCCAACGCTAGGGCTACCTCATTTTGCGATCGGATCTTTGCTAATAGCAATGAAATTAGGAACGTTTCCCAGTACCCCCAGGAGAATCAAGAAAGTAAATCCGCCCAGACCCACTGTTTACAGCTTGTGTTAAACGATTGTACGCAATCCTTTGTTCTTCGTTCAATTGCGGAACAGTTCTGCGAACTACTTCGGTCATAGCTTGAGTATCGTACTGGAGTTCTCTTTGCAACTCATGGTTTAATGCATCTTGCATAGCACGATTGGGTGCTGTCAGGCCCAAACACGACAATACTTTATTTGCCATCAACAAACACATATCTTCTATTATGATCAATGTGTCATTGTAAATCTCTGCCGTAATTTCCAATGTAGGATTCAAAGTTTCACAACGCCCGCGATGCAACACATCCTCAGACATGTCATCCCTATATTTCATCCAGAAATCATTCGGATTTGAGGGGAAACATGTCGATATTATAATCGCAAACAGTGTGCGAATTTGATGCGGCGACGAAGATATCACGGATTCCTTGAGCGTATCATCCCAATGCGAATTGTTTTCAAGCAACCGTAATAATTGACACGCCTCACGGTAAGTCGCACACAGATGTCCATCAACTGTTCGCAATTGTTGAAAAGAACAATTGTTTAAAAGAACATTCAGGAACATTCACCAATAACATCTAAGATAATAACATTCATCGTTATTAGGATGGACTGTATATATACGGCCTATAGCATCTGTGGCTGTTAAGTAATAACGCGAAGGGTTCGGTTATAAAAATTGTACTCAGCTCTGGTTGCCCAGAGCTCCTTTATTTATAAAATTTCTTATCCTAATTTGTGTATGCACCACATGCAGAGTACATACACATATCTTAATACTAATCTACTGTACATACGGAAGTATGTACATATATCTTAAGCATAAATGTTCCTAACGGCATACATACGTTTTTCTTATCCTTTAATAGTTTAGCAGGCTTATCTTCGCCAGTGTTGAGGCAGTACAAAGTAAATACATAAACAAACGCATAGAGATACATACATACATTTATATGAGGCACGTATGCAGGCACGTATGCAATACGTATGCACTCAACAATTAACAAACAAAGATATTTGCTTAAGATAGCATATTGACTTAGGATATGTATTTAGGTAATTGAATACAAATGTGCATGTGCACTTGAAAACAACCCCATACCATGTAGCATTGCAATGGGTATTTGTACATACATATTTATATTTAGGACTATGTTTTTATATTTTAGCGATAATGCATATAAATATTTGAAATATGATATCTGTTTCTACACAGATTTACAAAAATATCTCATTTACAATTGTAGCCGTTAAGAACTGTTCAGAAATCTGAACATACATTTTCCTATCCTTCAAGTGGTGTTCCTTGTTTACGACGCTGAAAAGACTTTGATGATGCGTTCCATATGTAGTTGCACGGCATATCAGCATACAGCAAAGTGCGAGCGAATTGATCAGTTGCACAAATTGAGAAGAAACCTGTCAATGTGGTCACAGGTAGACGTGCCGCTCTATCCACAGCGCTGTTTGGGTTGAAATACACTCGTTGTCCATTTTCTAAATGAACTACCAAATGCAATACAGTGGGATGTCTTTCATGAATTGCAAACGAAAATATGCGCCAAATAGCCTCATTGCTGCTTACATAGCGACCCATCTGATAGTGAGACACTTCATCATTTGTGTTTGTTACTGCGAACATGGCCATGTCGCTACCTTTGTTAACATATTTACATATGTACTTTATGGACTTCACAGAGTTACAAAATTCCACGTTGATGTGAGCTTCAAAAGTTTTGGACAATATGGGCGAGAACGGCACAATCCAACGATTGTCTACATGAAAATCTTGTCCTTTTATCTTGACATCTACAGATCGTCCACCGTCCTCAACTGATCGCCGACGATACAATGGGTAACCATCGATTCCCGAGATGGTTTCAGCAAGCAAGTTTCTCGGGTACCGTTTGGAGCACTTGCCGTCGATCATACAGGGTGAGCTGTTGTTGAAAACTCCGCAAGGTCCATGTATCATGTGTTTAGTTACTATCGTATGCAATTTTGGGTCAACCGTTTCATCAGGAATTTCGGCTGAAATAATGGAATCAATTTCTTCTGGCCTTATTTTGTCAACCAACCAGACTAATATATGAGCATGTGGCAAACCACGCTTTTGCCACTCAACAGAGTACATCCAACAACGTACTTGGCCATACACACGATGCTTTGTAATGAAATTCATTAATGATTTTAATTTTTGCTTGTAAACTCTGGCTGAAACATCTATCAAGTTTGGTTGTGTAGCAGTTCTTAAAATTGTCATTCTTCCTACATTATTTACATTGCCGTCAGCATTGATTGCATCGCGAAGATGAATGTACTCTTCAGATCGAAGCTGCTGTTGGTTAAGACGGATGTATGTCAATCTTTCAGTCTCAATTTTGACGTACATGTCCACTGCATACTGATGAAAGAGCCGTTGATACATCAAAATGTGATTTACTTCACCTTCACGGATCATGAGTCTGTATGCATAATAATTCATGGCACTGACTTTTTTGTGTGTATCAGCACCTGGAAGTACATATGATAAAAAAATACATTTATATATTGAACATATAAAATATGTTATTTTGTATAATCTAATTACCTGTTGTTGGATTAACCATTTTGATATTAAAATGGTACCCATCTTCTCCCTGCCAGAAAATTAATGGGTATTGTAAAGCATCATAAGCTCTACGCGTTTCATATACACGCATAGATTCAATTCAATTCATTGTTCCGGCGATGAAGTACAATATCTCTTGATTGCAAATTCTCTCCAACAACGACAATAGCCACTTCATCTATTGTCGGTGAATTAAACCTCCTTGCATGCTCTCCAGCAGGTGTTTTGTCGGCTCTTATTACAATATTATGGCTGTCTGATGGCATCCGATCCAGAGCCATTTTGAACATCTTCACTAATTCATTATTCTGGGGAAGAAATGTTTGCAGTTGTTGGACAGTGATTCGCTTGACGGTTGGATTATGACTACAACGTGTATCAACTTCCACATCTTGATTGCCCATAAAATAAATTTGCAAAAATTTATGATCTGCATTTGGCACTGGCAGCATTGCCCTCAGTAGGTGATGAATTTGTCCTTGTATCTGTAATTGTTTAAGAACTGGTTAAATTAATTGTGATACAAATACAAATTAGAATTTCACTTAAACAATTATGGTATACTACCTTGAAAGTAGGCATGAACCCGTCTTGTACTAGGTGCGTTGCACCAAACGATGTCATTTGGAAGTAATTATTATATTTTTGGATGTTAGCCAAGAAGTGTTTAGACTCACTTTCCATCCCATTAACTAATGAGTGTAACGGTTCAGGTGGTGGAACCAATTGAGGCAATTGTACATTGCCACCAGCACAACATAATTCTGCAGGTTCACTGCTGTACTTTAATACTTTGCAATGTTGACAAATGATTGACATTTCCTCAATCGTCACAGATTTGTCGGCACTATAATCAAATTCCGCGGATCGTAGGAAAATGCTCCTCGTTCGAGGTTTGCAGGAGCATTGCGTCTGCGGAATCGATTAAATTCGTTATCCCGTGCTCGCTGCTGTTGTGATCGATGTGCACGAACTCGTTTCATTCTCCCCCTATCCACTTGATAGTTATTTACTCTTGAACGTAATTCTCCCATACTTGTACGACTGTTATCATTATCAGCATCTCGCTGGTCATTAGTGCGGTTGGAGCGTAAAGTACATAGCTCGTTGCACATTTACACGACTTCGACGACCTATGTCAGGTCGTTTTCTTTTCCTCGGCATTGTAAGCAGCGAGAAGAAAATCACTTTTAGCAGTATTTCAATATTTCTCCAATTAAATGTTTCTTTTTTTTAACATGAGATGACAAAACCAAGGATGTTAAAGTAGGAGCGCAGCAAACAGTCTCAAAATTTATGGACAAAACAATGTAACGTTCGGATACACGTGTCTTTTACATGAGATGACAAAACAATGGAACGTTCGGACACACTTATTAGTTTCTTATTATCAATCTAATTATGTGCCTCTTTTTTTTAACATGAGATGACAAAACCAAGGATGTTAAAGTAGGAGTGCAGCAAAAAGTCTCTAAGTCTATGGACAAAACAATGTAACGTTCGGATACACGTGCTTTTTACATGAGATGACAAAACAATGGAACGTTCGGATACACTTATTAGTTTCTTATTATCAATCTAATTATGTGCCTCTTTTTTTTAACATGAGATGACAAAACCAAGGATGTTAAAGTAGGAGCGCAGCAAAAAGTCTCAAAATTTATGGACAAAACAATGTAACGTTCGGATACACGTGTCTTTTACATGAGATGACAAAACAATGGAACGTTCGGACACACTTATTACAGGGCATCTCGACAGGATAGAATTTATAGAGTACTAACTGTTATTGCCATTGCCAAATCTGTATGTGGGCATTTGCTATCATGATATAATCATTTGCGCAAAAGCGTAGGGTAGGTAGGTTCGAGATGATGTAGCGTATGCTTTGAGCTCTTGAAAAATTTATTTTATCATTTGCGAAATGCCGTCGGGTAGGTAGCTGATGTAGGGCACGTTTTGAGCTCTTGAACTACTTAAATCTTTTGTGTGGAACATAAAAAAGGATAAATATCCTTTTGTTTACAAATGTATTTTTGGAAAAAATAAGATAATAACAAAGGATCCTTTATCCTTAAAGATCCTTTTTTTACAAATTTATTTCTGGGAAAAATAATAATTTATATTTTTGGACTACTATATAACAATTGTGGAATAACTTTTATACACCAATTAAAGTAATAAATTTAAAATGAGAAATGATATTTTGATCTATGCTTGTATAAGTTTATTATATTTAAGACTTCCCAACCCAATTTACATAATATTTCTATAAATTAACAATATTATACTAAATATTAAATGTTATTTTGACAATGTACTTTATTTTTATAATATAACACAACCGTCTTAACTCGCTCTTCTCATTTTAATATTACCAAAATTAAAATGCCGTCGGCATATATGGAAATGGGATATGTTGCCTCTTCGAAATTTTCATATAAATGAAAACTGCGCTGTTAAACTGCCGAAGAGACAGCTTCTAGCTTACGATATATGGCAAACGATGTAGTATTCTATATCTAGTAAGCAATGAGCAATGTGGAGTCTGCACAGGCAGAGATGCGACGTTATTATAATATAAGTATTTTTGAGAGTTGGTAACATATTTGTACGGTTGGCACCACCAAACATGTCAACACATTAATTATATTTATATATTTTGAAATTTGAAATTGAAATTTAAATACACGATGTTATGAGCAAAGTTGATATTATGTTGTCGATTCAGAAGTCTTGTTTTAATGCGTTCTTCAATTCGGAGGAAATGAGGAGTACAAATACCGTCAAATGTTTGACAGCAAGTAAGTGGTCATCTTTTATATGGGAAAATGGAATTGTCGTTTTACTCTATCTTACTCGTAATTTTTCCTTATTTTCTCACCCGTTTAGGGACCTACCCTGGACTACGACAAACATTTTAAAACCAAAGTCAGCTCAATCGGCCCAGCCGTTCTCGAGTTTTAATCAGACTAACGAACAACAATTCATTTTATTTATATAGATAGATAACGACATGTTCATGTAATAAATGAGTATAAAAATAATTCCAGTTTATTTTAGATGATTTACTTGGAAATGAAGGTGAAGAGGATGAAAATGATATTGACTGTGTAAACGATGACCAAGATATGATCGAAAATGTCGATCCAAATGAACAAATGTGTGAAGAACTCGAGAATGATTTTATGAAATTTTCCTCCGTTAGTGTAATTCGATGTGCCGCACACACTTTGAACCTGGCAGTAACCGATTTTTTAAAGGATATTAAATGTGCGAAGCAAGACCAAGGTAGTAGTCAAAAAATTAAGAACACCTACATTGCTGAATTTGCTGCGAACAAAAATATTACGTAAGCCTATGCTAGAATGCGTCACTCGGTGGGGATCTACTTACAATATGTTGAAGAGTTTATTGGAGGTTAAAGATTTTTGTTGCGAGAGCTCTAAAGACAATAAAGAGTTATGTATATATGACCGATGACGATTGGCAGCAAATTGAAAGCACATGCGACATTCTTTTTCCAGTTTATAATATTTCTCTTAAACTTCAAAACAAACAACTTGTATTAGGTGACATGTTTTTTGCATGGTATTCATGCAAGCTAAAAGTGGAGCAGAAGACTGGGTGGATGAGCAAGAATTTCGCTGCCGCATTGAAAAAGCGGAGTGAATTATTGTTGAATACTTCTTGCGTTTTAGCGGCTGTTTACTTAGACCCCAGATATCAGCTTTTGCTTGGCGAATTGGCAAAAATATTTATACAGCAAGTTTTCACATTGAGGGAAAATATAATTTGGCAGAAAAATGTGGACCAATGTCCCCAATCGAAAATAAGTTCCGATGATGAATTTGATGCTGTGCTCGAGCAGTTAGACAAGCGAGCATTGTCACCAGGCAAAAAATCAAGGGTATTATAAATAGCTTTGCAAACGTTAAAAGCCTTTCCAAAACATCTAATGTGTTAAAATTTTGGGAAAATCATTCTGAAATTGAATTAAAGGCTATAGCCAATATTGTTCTTGCTGCTCCTGCAACACAGGTATCAGTGGAAAATTAAATTTATATTATCCGACTTGAGAGCAAGTATCGATAAAGATTTATTGGAAGACATTCTATTATTAAATTTCAACACATAAAAAACAATTACATATACTAAAAATATCTGATGTAAGCATTGAATTTTATTATATTTATATATTTTCTTATTATAAGTACCTACTATAAGACAACAATAAAAAAAATTATATATAAAAATTAATACTTCCAAATATATCATTGAACCACATGAACCGAACCGAAACCGCGGTTCAGGGAACCTAAAGAACCGGTTTCTGCACCGGTACACGTTCTTGAAAACTGGTTCGAACCACTGAACCGACCCTTTTCAATTTTCGGCGTGGTTTGCAGCCCTGTTTTCGATCAAAAGTCAATTATGGGTACTGGGGTCCAAATATATGGTACCTAGGGGAACAGTTTTTGTAGATTTGAACAGTTTTTAGTCATAAGGTGGCATACACTGAAGACATTACGCAAAGTTTTACCCTGTTTTATTAATTGCTTCTTAATTTGTGTACTGGAAACTGAACGAACCAAGTGGAATTTAAAATTGCGCTATATGGGAATTAGGCGTTGATGTTGTCCGATTTCGGCCATTTTCACAATGTGACATAAGAATTTAAAAAGAATGTCACGCGTTTTGTGGGCGTGACAGTGGTCCGATTAGGCCCATCTAAGAACTCGTACTTTTTTTTTGTTAAGAACGCACATACAAAGTTTCATGAAGATAAGTTAAGTTACAGCTTGGCCGGACGGGTGATACGTACAACCGTTAGGTGAACTAACTATTACACACTAAAGCATCATAATGCAAAATTATAAAAATCCGTTATAAAATTTGTAAATAAAAACGAACTTAAACATCGGTGTCTACACAAGTTTTTTATAAGATCGAGTGCGTTTCTGCAGTGGTAGGGCGTTAGAGTTTGCAAAAATCGCTTTTGAAAATTCGGAACGAAGACCAAGTGTACACCGCATTATCGTTAGTGGACATACAAAATTATGTGATATTGTAATTTTGCACAACTTTGCCAAACCAAAGTGAAGAAAACTAATATATTTTACAATTTTGGATAATAAGATATTAGACAACCATTTTGTATCAGTATATTACAGAAATATTTATTTATACGCTTTTTTCTTATATTTCCGAAGATTTTCCAAAAATTAAAATTTAAAAAAGTTTTAGGTTATATTTTGTGACGCAGAGGATAGTCGAAATTCAAGATATTGCATCAATAATTTTAAAGTGTATAATTTGAATGAATATGTTTTATTCAAATTGAGCAAGTCTCAGGTAAAGATTAGACACGGTAATCCACTTGATGCCCAAGGGGAAACGTTTGTGAAATTTAGATGGAATTTACTTATACATATTTAAACGCTTATATTATTATCGATGTTTATTGTTTAGTAAATCCTCTTAAAATATCTGGATTTTTTCCATAATTGTATTAATAATGGCATTTTTTGAATTCATGGCACCTACTACATTTTTTCGATTTAATTTCTGATTCTGATTTCACTCAAGTTATCGCCTGCACGGACATTTGGATTTTAACTACTGATCCTAATGAATTGTATATACATAAATGTTTACTACATAATATAATATTTCGATTATTATATAATAGATGTTACAAGCACAAAAGCTTAGCTGAACAATACCTTATACTCTTTGGCAAGTCAGGAGCGAAAATTTCATTCATATTTATTTTAATTAATCTATGTATATAAATAAAAATGAATCGCCAAACTGTTTGTACGCTCATAACTTTCATACGACTGAACCAAATTTGATAATTTTTTTTTAATGTTCGTTGAGGTTCAAGGTTTTAACGGAGAGAAAAATTCTAATAATTGCCGGAAAACCCCTAAAAACAGCCCTTTTCTTTTTCCCATACAAACGAATGAATGTTTGTTTGTTAGTATCGCTAAGAGAACGGCTGAACCAATCTTGATGAAAATTTCAGAGGCTATTCGTTGTGGATCAAGGAAGGTTTAGAAATAAAAATACCTTATATGTACTTTTCATGAAAAGAAGTCAGAAAATTGGATAATTCCAAAAAGTACACATTTTTTTCAATATTTTGATTTGTAAATTATTTGAATCGTTCAATTTCGGTCTCTTGTTTTTTTATTCCGGCTATTCAAAAGAAAAATTATTGAAAATTATTCAGTGGAAACTTTACGTGTGTTTCACACAAAGAGGTCATTTGCAGATTGAACTTTGTTACAAAGCCACGAAGAGGTCGCCCTAATATCGGTCGGCGTTCTTTTTGCCATCAACGTATGGCAGCCCAAGGCAAGGAAAGGCAAGAAGTGCTTCCAGGATGCGGTGACAAAAGATGTCACAGCATGACTTTTCAAACAACAGTTACGGTGTTTGATTGACTTTATCTTGAAGCAACGTATATGTGGTACTGTTGGATGCTAGATGTACTTTGTTGAATGGCAAAAAAGAGGTTTTCCGCATTCTTCTTCTGATGATGGTTACGCCAGATCAAATTGATGAAATCATTTCTGCGAAAATTCCTGATGTAGAGAAAGATCCAGTATTATACGAAGTGGTGGAAACCAATATGGTTCATCTTTTCGGTTTGTATGTCTGACAATAAATGCATGAAACACTATCCACGTGCTTTTCTTTCGGAAACACAAACTGGAAATGATGGATATCAACTCTATCGGCGTCGCCCACCAGATAAGAGAACATTCAGCAATCAACTTATGAGAGTTAATATCGAAGTTGACAACACATGGATCGTACTATATTCACCATTATTGTCTAATTCACATTCTAAACTCATATCAATGTTTATTATTGCAGTTTGGTGAAATCGATAAAATACGTTTGTAAGTACGTCACCAAAGGAAGCAACATTGCATCATTGGTGCTGAACGATTCGGTCGATACGTGAACTGCAATAAAGCGCTTTGTAGGTTATTTACTTTTGCAATTCATGAACCTCTCCCGACTGTTGTGCGTCTCGCAGTTAATTTGGCGAATGGCCAAATAGTGTATTTCAACCCAAAGAATACAGTACACTGAGTGGAAACACCGCCAGCAACAAAATTAACATTGACGAGTTTTTTCTCAACTTTCGTCAGTGATCCGTTTTCGAGAACATTGCTCTATTCGGAAATACCTTGTATTATACGTGGAATGCATCGTCGAAGAAATAGTTACGCAGAATGCAAGGCTCACCTGCAGATGGACAACCAGGTGTGTTCTTAACTAATGCATTAGGACGAATTTACGCAATCCACCCGAAAAATGACGATTGCTCCTACCTTCGGTTGCTATTGATTAATGTACGCGGTTCAACTTTATTGAGTCATTGCTTACTGTGAATGGTACGGTGTGTGCAAGTTTTGGAGAAGTAAGCGAGCAATTACAATTGCTGGAACACGTTAATCACTGGAATGAAAATGAAGTTCGCACACTTTTCGCGGTAATCATTTCGACATATCAGCCTTCAAATCCGCGTCAATTATGGGATACGAACAAAAATGACATTGCCGAAGACATTTTACATCGCCTTCGCTAAAAACTGGAAATGGTACAATTTCGGTTGATACTTCCGGTGGTTCTATATCAATTCCATCTTCCCTTTATCAATTCACGAAAGATGAACTCATCACAAATGTTCGGACATTGGCCAAATTATCGTAACTACGATTCCTTAAGTGCACGCGCAATGTTCTTCTTCTTCTTAATTGGCGTAGACACCGCTTACGCGATTATAGCCGAGTTAACAACAGCGCGCTAATGTTAGCTGCCAAAAATATCGATGTTGTTGACTTAAACTGGAAGATTCAAAGTCAAATTCCGGGAGACTTGCGCTCATACAAATCGATCGATCGTCTTAACGATGAAGACGACGCCGTGAATTATACAGTGGTATTTCTAAATTCTTTGGACAGGCTTGGTATGCCACCACATCATTTGCGTCTAAAAGTAGGATCGGTCGTTATTATGTTTCGCAATCATGATGCCCCGAAACTGTGTAATGGAACCCGACAGATTGTGACGTACCTATCGAATACAAGGGGCAGAATGCTTGATTCTACGAATTCCTTTGAGTACTAACGATTCCCATTTCAGTTCAAATGTATTCCGTTTCCAGTGAAAATTGCAATTGAGATGACAATCAATAGGACACAAGGATAGTCGCGTATTGTGTGGCATAAATTTGGAAATGCTATGTTTTTCACACGGCCAGATATACATACGTGGCGTGCTCACGAGTTGGAAAACCACATTTTCTATACACCGGAACAGAAATCACAAAATGTTGTTTCTCAAGCTGCGTTACATTGAAAAAAAAAAAAAAACAAAAATGAAATGATAAATTTAACTTTCTTTTAATTTCAAAACACATAATTTCACACAGGACAACGGATGCGGGGTCAGCTAGTATTAAATATATTATTGTGATATTAGGGAGGTGGTATAATCACTTTTTAAAAAGGGCCTCATTTTGTAAAATAGTTCTACTCTACTTTACTACTACTCTGAGTGTATATTAAAACAATCAAGAGTAGGTTCAGCAAGTATCAAAGATAAGATATCCATGTTTAGCGCATGTTTAGCGCATTGAATATTTACACTCATATGCTTCTAAGTACCGTTTTTTAAGTTTTTTTGACCCGCAGTTTTTTGCATTATGTAATCTGGTGTATTGTGTAAGCTTACAGTGAATTGTTCTATTGTAAGCTATGCAAGGGTTCATTCAGTAGGCGTTTTTCTTAGAGTGAAATTGTCAAGATCGCGAAAAAGGGCGTTTACGCAAAAAGTGTTTAAAAAGATTAAAATAGCTGTTTCGTTGTAAAACCAAGGAAACAACATAAATAAATAAAGGTAAGATAGTTGTTAAAAATAAAAATAAGTCATTGACGGCTTCTCTAAATCACCTAATACAAAAATTTTCGAAACTGCGATTTACTTTATACCGCATATATTGGCCAATATTTGATCTATCTTAGTGAAATCGAGAGATAGTGTATCTTTAAGCATAAAAAGGATGAAATCGGCTGAATACTTGTCCTAGACTCCATATAACTAATGTCAGGACTAGTGAACTTCTGTACATACATATATTGGTGCTAGTAAGTGTACCTTAATGAAACTTCTCAAGCATACAGTCCACGAAATAAGTATAGTGTACAAGCTAAAAATCTCTTTTATGCATCTTAAAATTTCATATGATTATTTTTTATTTTATTTATTAATGGAATCAACATCGAGAATTATTTACACAATATTTAAAACCAAAAGTTACTACTTATTAATAAAATAATTCAAAAATTCAATACACTTGGTACGAAAAAAGTATAGCGTACAAACAAATATTTCATATTAAATCAAACTTATTCGAAGTGTTAATAACTAATATGGTTACCGTTAGCCAAAATAACGGTGTTTATGCGCCTGGGCATGGATTCAATTAGAGAGCGAAGGGTGGAAATGGGTATTTTCTTCCATTCGGCTTCAATGCACTTCCTTAGATCTCTTACAGTATCAAATTGTCGACCCCAGAGATTTTCCATTGGGTTTAAGTCGGGACTTATAGCGGGCCAGTCCATTAATGCTATATTTCTGTCCATAAAGAAACGTTTGGTTGCAGCTGCATTGTGTATCGCGGCGTTATCTTGCTGAAAAATCCATGGGTCCTCACAAAATCGTTCCGAAAAATCTATTAAGACGTTGTCTAGCAGTTCAATATAACTCAAAGAATTCATTTTATGCGTTACAAAACAAATTGGGGTTGTACCATTGTATCCGAAAGCCCCCCATACCATAAGAGATCCTCCCTTGAAATTTCTCGAATGCCTTGTTTCTAGTGGTCGTCGAATATCTCTCCAATATTTGTCATTGCCGTCGGGGCCATCTAAATTAAATTTTTTTTCATCACTAAAAACCACTTTTTTCCACTCGTCGTCCCACAATGAATGCCTTTGGGCATATTGCATCCTTGCAGTTTTGTGCCGAGGTAGCAACTTAGGCTGAGGCGCTCGTTTGGCATACTGGATGTTACTATTCTCTTTTAAAATTTGCTGAACTCGACGGGTGGACACTTCAAGATTTAGTTGGAGCCTAATTTTTGCTGGGGAAATGTTTTTAGTGATTGCCAAACGCTTTATTTGCCGTTTCGACCGTTCATCAACCTTTGGAGGACGTCCATTTCTTTTTGTTGTACCATAAATTTCGGGATTTTTTAAAAAGGAACATATTGTTTTCTTGTTGCGATGTAATTTTTCAGCTATATCCCTTATTGTAGCTCCACATTCCCGCATCGTTTGAATTTTAGTGCGCTCAACAAGCGATAAATGGGTTCCGCGAGGCATTTCTAAATTAGTTACTAAATTAAGCTCGTTAGGATGGATAAATATTTGTTTGATTATTTATTTAAAACATACTCACTTTAAAAATCCTTAAAAATACAGAGTAAATGGTACGTCTTGCCGATACGGAATACTTTTCCTTATTGTACGCTATAATTATTTCGCTCTGAATGTACAAGTGCGCAAATTAAACAGAAAGTAACGGTACTACAAAAGTACCGGTGTCACTAATAAGTACTGATCAACAATGAACAAATTTACTTCATTTGCCCATCGTCGTATGTATATTAACCCCGGCTCTTATAAAGCCCTCTCGTCCCTTCTCTGGTGTAGAAGTTCAAGTCTCTGACGTACTTATTTATTGATTTATCGCGCTTTTGGTAGTTTTTAGCAGAACCATTATATGGGCGGGGCTATATACCGATTTCATAAATTTTTACGGTATTGGTAGGAGTGCCCAAGAAATTTGCCCTGACTGAATTTGGATATTATAGCTCAAGTAGATTAGGAGATATATACATACATTGAACCAATTAGAGGTCGAGGCCACAACCATTATTCCAAATTTTTTATATGTTAATTTAGTGCTTAGTTATGGTAATTTCAACGTTTTCGAATAATGGCGGTGTTTATCAATTTACGCCCATCTACAATACCAAACTTTTAATGGTGCCAATTAATATGCGTACCAAGTTCCATTAAGATAACGAGATTACCACCTATTCCGATTTTCTCACTGAATAGAACATTGTTGAGACATTGTTACATCTTTAAAAAGTCGTTATTTAGTCAGTTCTCTGAGCAGAGAGAATCAGCGACCCTTACTTCTTCAAAAATGAAGCCGGCAGTAATGTTACGGCCAATGAGGAAAGCTATTAAACCATGATTAATGACTGTTTCGTTGTTGAATTGGATGATGTTGGTGATGCCGATCTTTGGTTCGAACAAGATGGCACTACGTGCTATACACCCACCGAAATAATCAATTCTCTGGTTTGGCCTCCAAATGTTATATCGCAGGACTCGTTTTTTGTGGGGTTTTGTACAGTCGCTTGTTTACGAAGATACTGATTTACATCCCAAATTGCAAAGAGTGGTTGAAAATCGAACATCTCGGTTGGAATTTATTTGAGACAGCCCTGATGGGCACTTCCTTTATAAACTTTTTGGCCATGGCATTGATTCCGCCGACATTTGTTAAAATTAAACGTTGACGTCCTGAGTGTGTGACGAATAATGTTCGACCAATGAAAAGTAAATTTCAATAAACTTTTATAAAAATGTAGTAAAAAAGTAGAGGTACTTTTTTCAATAGCATTTTCTTGACATACATACATATGTATGTATGTATATTTTATTGCTTGGCATTTTATCATGGAACAACCTGAATAACGTTTACAAATCGTTGAACTCTATTACGAAAGTTCACGTTCTGTACAGAATTGGTTTCGCGCGTTTCGCTCAACTTATGGTCAACATAATCGGCCTATTGAGCAAACTATTCGCAACACCATCAGCCATATTGAAACCCTGCATTCATTACTGGATAATATTCGACTGTGTAGACCACGTACAGCACGCAGTTAATAAAATATAGCAGTACTAGCTGAGAGTGTACACGAAGACCGTGGGGAGTCGATTCGGCACCGTTCGCAGAAAGTCGTACTGACGAATGGAACAACTTGGCGTATTTTACGTCGAGATCTTAAGTTAAAAGAGCACAAAATACAGCTTGTGAAAGAACTGAAGCCGCTCGACCTTCCCAAGCAGCATAAGTCTTGAGAAGTTCCAAGAAGGTTCGACGTTTACGTGTTAAATTTTATTCAGCGATAAGGCCCATTTCTGGCTCAATGGGTATGTAAACAAGCAAAATTGCCGAATTTGGGATGAATATCATTCTAAAAAGATTAAAGAGATGCCATTCATCCAGAAAAAATAACGGTTTGACATGGTTTGATGGCTGATGAAATCATCGGTCTATACTTGGCGACCGTTATGATAACCGACTATTTGTTGTCTGAAATTAAAGCTCGTGATCTCAGCAGCACTTGGTTTCAACAAGACGGCGCCACTTCCACACATCGTACCAATCAATGGATTTATTGAAAAAGCAGTTCTTTGAGCAGATAATTTTACGTTTTGGGCCGGTCAATTGACTACCAAGATCATGTGATATCACACCGACTTAGACTTTTTTCTTTGGGGATATGTAACTTTTAAAGTCTATGCGAACAATCCCGCTTCGATTCAGATCTGGTAGCAAAACATCACGCGAGTCATTTGCCAATACCAGTCGAAATTCTCGAACGAGTCTTTGGAAAATGGACTCAACGGATGGACCATCTCAGACGCAGCTGTACCCAACATTTGAAAGAGGTAATCTTCAAAAAATTAATACCAATGAAAGTTCTTTCAAAAATAAAATTTGATTCTGCGTTTCTATGTGTGTCCAGAAATAATGTCATAATATCATTCCAGGTAACCCATCAAAATTTTTTAAAAGTGTGGTTTGATCATTGTGGTATGGGCTTGCTTTTCGTACTAAGTTGTCGGTCCTATATATTTAATCTATGAGATCATGGACCGAATCAGTTGAACTATATTAGGAGTATTCAGACTAGCCTTATTAATTCGTTAGCCGTTATTTGGTCGTTTTTTACGTGCATTTTGTTTACGTAAAATTAACCGACCGAGTAACGAACTATCAATCTGACATTCATAATTTTTTCGTAACTCGGTAACATCATATCAGCTGTTTGTTTGTTGTTTAACGGAAAAATAAATTTGGTGCTCGCTTCGTGATTTTACAAAAAATATTTGGCACAAGTAAGTATTTCTTCAACAAATCTTTACTTTTTATTTTATTATATGCTTATTTTCATTGGAACCTCAAAAGAAAATTCGCAGGAGAGCAAAGCCTAAAAAAATGGAGGGAGGAGGAAAATAATTTTCTGGTGGAGAATTTGCTGGAAAATGTGGAAATTGAGGTAGTTCTTTATACAATAAGCTTAAATTATACAGTTTAATGCGTTTTTTTTAGATAAACCAAACGCCCA
The DNA here is from genome assembly GCF_016617805.1 of Bactrocera tryoni. Classification (NCBI taxonomy): domain Eukaryota; kingdom Metazoa; phylum Arthropoda; class Insecta; order Diptera; family Tephritidae; genus Bactrocera; species Bactrocera tryoni. The sequence continues at coordinate 514,251 of NW_024396310.1, forward strand.
GATGTACTACAAAAAAAATTAATTGAAAGAACCAAAACTGATGTGACTACGGTATATGATGCTGCAAGGTCCGATACTGGAAGCAGGCATTCAAGAAAGGTGAGGAGTGGCACAAATCGATGAGATTTCCACGATAAACGGTAATTCTGTAATTCCACGTTTCTTCAGAAAAACTTTCTCAAATGTGTCCAAATTATGAACGGCTTTCGGTTCTATTTGGCAGTAAATCCGAAGCCAGAGACGTACAACCTTAACGAGAAAGCAGAACTATCCCTCCATCATTCCTCAAAAAATTGAAAAAAACGTGCTCCAAGGAATATTATTAGTGAACTTAGAGCAACGAATTGAAATTGAAAAAGAAAAGTTAAAGCTAGACATGGACAGAGAAAAGTTAGATAGGCTTGAAAAATAAAATTGGAGCTAGAGCAAAAAGAAAGGCTGGAAATGATTGAACTACAGTATAAATATAATATAATTTGAAATGCTACTGTTTTTTAATAATTTTTAAGACTGTACGAATGTCCCTAAATGTGATGAAACATACTGTTTATATGTACTATATAAAGCCAAAAGAAAAACTAGTTTAATTATAATTTTAAATTTAATTAATCTTACACGGTATTTGTCATGCTGCTTGTTAAATTTCTTTCTTTTAGGTAATTCAGATTATTGAGACTTGCTTCTGTTACAATCCATTCCTGTCCTGAAAAGAATCTTGGCGGATATTTGTTCAGTAAACATTTTTAAATATTTTTGCATCGTAACATCGCGAATTATGAGCTTGCAGTCGGAAACCTTTAGATCTTTAATTGTATATGTATGTATACATGATTCTGGAAAAGAACAATTCATGATTTTTTATTGTTGACTCGGCGAGTTTTATTTCAGCGCCATCCACGTAACCTACACCAAATGGTAATCGTTCAATGTTTCTCGCACTATTACAGTGCGCTCATTATGATCTGGCATACTCGTACACTTATGTGGGAACGAAGAAAGGACAGACTAGTAGTGGGCGAACGTACGGACAGTAACATGCAACACTGATTGCAATAGACAACGAGTAGCGACCAAGAAACGAGTAGCGATGAAGAAACAAGTAACGAAGACTTTGAAAACGACGTCAGTCGACACGCGGACGAGCACGGTGCCAAACAGTTTGTGAAACTAAAACTAGAACATTTTTGTGAAACTAAAATAAGAACATGTACAGAACATACATATATGTACATATGTATGTATATAGTGGAGTTGTTTTAAAAATGCTTTGAATATTAGTTAACGTTCCTCCGTCACCAATCCAAAAAGTTGACGCAGTTTGTTGAAGTTTTTCGTATCGATGCACTTTCTCCAGAAGAGCCTGATCTATATACTTAGATCGACAGCTAGCTGTGTATCAATCGGGAATTGTTTGCCACAATTTTTAAAAACTTCATCACTTTATATGAAGGTCAAAAGTGAGCAAATTGAATTCGGTCTACACGCAGCATTTGACGGAACCGATTGCCATATATTGTTGTTATAATATCATCGTACCACTGGATTGACTTTGGAACAATATTTTCTACACCTCTATGACAGTTTAGTACTTATAATAAAAAAAATCATCATACACCTCGTCAATGGTATCCTCTACCAAATCTATATCTTCACTGAATTTGTCTTGAAATAATTTGAAAGTTAGTTCCTCCTCTGTGCATCAATTTTTAGTACTTACCAGTAACAAATTTTGATCTGCTCCACATAATTTTCAATTAAATGACTGACAATTTTTGATTTTGCACTTTCTTGAGGCAGTTTTACTCTTTAATAAAGTTGAAACAGCTGTTTTGGAACAAAACTTACCATACTACTGAGGTAGAGCAAAAAGTATGTTCAAAGTTAAGCCTTTTAACGAAGTATCAACTAACGAATTACCAGATTAAGAAGTTCGGTCTAAATACCCCTATTTTGTTACCATTTGTTAATTTGTAAATACCAATGAAAAGCACGTTTGACCAGGATAACAACACAAATCATACAACCAAACTAGCTTAGGAGTGGTTTGCATCAGAAAAAATCGACGTAATGTCCTGGCCTGATTTCATTTGAAATTTTGTGAGGAGATAAGAAACGAGTTATAGCAACAGGTAGTCCATCAAGTAGAAAACAAGTCCGACTAGGTCAAGAAGGTTTCTTGCAACGTGGGTGTATGGATGTACTAAAAAACAAGAAAAAACGTTAACTTCGGCTGCACCGAAGCTAATATACCCTTCACAGGTGCATTTCTTTTAGTAACTATATGTTCACTTTATATGGAAGCTATATGCTATAGTAATCCGATCTGAACAACTTTTTCGGAGATAATATTATTACCTTAAGCAGTAATCCAAATGTCAAATTTCGTGAAGATACCACGTCAAATGCGAAAGTTTTCCGTGCAAGCCCTTGATTTCGATCGTTCGGTTTGTATGGCAGCTATATGCTATAGTAAGCCGATCTGAACAATTTCTTCGGAGATTACATTGTTGCTTTAGAAAATAATCCGTACCAAACTTCGTGAATATATCTTGTCAAATGCAAAAGTTTTCCATACAAGAACTTTTTTCCGATCGTACGGTTTGTATGGCAGCTATATGCTATAGTTAACCGATCTAAACAATTTCTTTGGATATTACATTGTTTTCTTAAAAATTAGTCTGTAGCAAATTTCGTAAATATATCTTGTCAAATGTAATAGTTTTCCATACAAGAACTTTTTTCCGATCGTTCAGTTAGTATGTCAGCTATATGCTATAGTGGTCCGATATCGGCAGTTCCGACAAATGAGCAGCTTTTTGAAGAGAAAATGACGTTTGCAAAATTTCAAAGCAATATCTTAAAAACTGAGGAACTAGTTCGTATATATACAGACAGACGGACGGGCGGACAGACATACAGACGGACATGGCTAAATCGTCTCTGCTCAACATACTGATCATTTATATATACACTTTATAGGGTCTCCGACGCTTCCTTCTGGGTGTTACAAACTTCGTGACAAACTTAGTATACCATGTTCAGGGTATACAATGGCTTTACAACCAAATATTAGTCAATAGAAAACATTTAGTATTTGAAATTTTAATTGTTTACTGGATTTTTGTCTTCTTCAACAAAATAGGCACTACTGTTTTGTTGAACGTACTACTTTTTAAGACTTAAAATAAATAAATCTTGAAAGTAAAAAAAATATACATATGTATGTATATAGAAAAAATTAAACTGTGTATATATACATACGTAGAAATAGCTAAACATTACTTTTGAATGTTATCATATTCGTAGTTTGTATTCTAAACTTAACCTGTTTTTGCTTTATAGATAGAACTCTCCAGCATCACTATTTTCACAATCACAGCTCTATATACATACATACATTTGCTTCTGGATAAAAATGAATGTATATTAGACCGAGTCGATTTTTAGACGAATTATTCTCAACAAATTTGCCTAAGAGACTATGGGTCTAAAACCGTTTTCGAGCTAGTGGTTTTTAAGGCGACGTTTAAAAATCTGAATAATCGGTGATATGGGAAGTATATGCTATGGTTGTCCGATCTAGCCGATTCCGACCAATCTTAATCTTAAATATTATTACATATCTCAAAACTGACGAAAACATGTTTATGATCCCTAAAAAACTTCGCCTTAAATACTCCTGGTCTTCTGGCGAAGTTATTCAGAATGATCAGTAGAAAATTTTTCGCATACGCGATTTTCCGTGTTTTTGCCTCCCTGTAAATCAACCCTGTCTAATGTAATATATACGTGTATTATGTAAAGACATGAACACCTCATTACTGAATTATTATTTATTCGATCAGAGTCACTTATACATAAATAACAACAACAACAGAGTACAGAGTCAGACGCAGATATTGTAATGAAAAAATGCACGCATAACATATCGTCACCTGAAATGCAAAATAACGTAACAACATTTTCGGAAATTTACAGTGGCATGAACGAAACACGAAATAAAATGGAACATGAGTGAAACAAAATTTTAATATTAGTTAAAACTAGTTTTTTGATGATACGTTATTTTGCATTTCATGCTGTTGCCTGTCACGTGATGAGATTTAAGTAGTAGTTACATTAAAAGCAACGGCTGCGAAGATGTTATGTGCAAGCTTCACACTAAAAAAACATAAAACACACATAATTAACTTGAAACCGGGATCATGACGAAGGCAAGAGGAATGTCACAGTGGTTACAACAATGGATTTTCCATCATGTCCTGTGTGTGTATATTTGTGAATTTGCAACCTCTTGCGGCAATATTGGTATTAAAGCCGTGTTGTTTTTTCGTTCCAGCAAAAAATGGCAAACGAAGCTATTCTTCTTAGAGCACAAGTAAGAAGGGGCTAAGTTGGGGTGCAACCGAACATTTTATACCCTTGCAACTTGCGAATATTAAAGACAGGGAAATATTTAAAGAGTGAAAAGTTGTGTACTGAACGAATATGCTATGTGGGAAGTAGGCATGGTTGTTGTCCGATTTCATCCATTTCCATACTGTGACATAAGAATGTTGGAAGAATGCCACGTGCTAAATTTTGTCGATATCGGTTGGTCGGGTCCCTAGATATCGGATTTCACCGAAAAGTGGATGGTGCCACGCCCATCATCACCGGCTCCCATAAAGCTCTTTCAGACCATCTCGGTGGTAAAACTTAATGTATCTGGCGTATTTAATATTGTTTTATCACGGTTTTAGTAGTTTTTAACAGTACCGGTTTAACAGTATGGCGAGTGAGCGGGGTTATCCTCCGATTTCATCCATTTTCGCACTACTGGTAGAAGTTCTTGTATGATTTGTACTCAGCAAATTTCGTTCTTGTAGCTTAAATGGTTTAAGAGATACGCACATTAATGTCGTTCGGTATTATTATTAAGCTTATTAGCGGCCGAGCCATGCCCACTTTTTCAAAAAATTTTGCCCACAGATGCCTCTTGCTACTGCGATTCTCCGTACAAAATTACAGCTTAATATGTTAATTTAGTCCTTAGTTATGGCACTTTATGTGTTTTCAGTTAATGGCGATTTATGAGCGTGGTAGTGGTCCCATTGTGCCTATCTATGAACTCGTAATTTGCTTTGTACTAAGGAACCCACGTACCATCGAGATATCTCAATTTTTACTCAAGTTACAAAGGCAGACAGACACAAAGTCAAACGGATTTCAACTTGCCTCGTCTTGCTGATCATTTACACCTACATATATCTAGTTCGCTTAGTTTTAAGTGATACTTGTAACCGTTAGGTGAACAAAACCTTAATACTCTGAAGCAACTGATTCCAAGAGTATAAAAAATAATCCAATGCATTTCATTTCAATAATTTATTGGTAAAATACATTGTCAATCAGTGCAGAATTGCCAGTACTGTGCACTTAGTACAACATTTCAAAATTGTATGGCACTTGCCGCGTGCTACGTACCGCAACTACAGTCTACTCGAATGCAATACAAGGTGGGTTCCAAAGTAAACAGGACTTTTTGGATCTTGCGCCCCCTGCTGGCGCCATCTCTCTGTCGACTGATGCGTTAGAATCTGCCATCTTTATCGGTTGTTCAGTGAGAATTTCATAACATTTCATTGATTGTAATTAAAGTTATTGTTTTAAGTGTCAGTATGTTTGTGCTATCGGTGCGATAATGAGCTTCGAACAAAGAGCCAACAATAAATTTTGTTTTACAATTTGTAAAACTTTTACCGAAACGTTTCAATTGATGATACAAGTTTATGGCGATGATTGCCTATCCCGTAGCAGAGTACACGAGTGGTTTCAACGTTTCAAAGTGGTCGTGGGGACATAAATGACGATCAATATGTGAGCCAATCAAAATCCGTGATCACCGAAAATGTGCGTAAATTCATCAAAAATCAGCCGAAATCATCATTGAAATTAATGGAAATGAAATTGAACATCTCCAAAAATCGATTTATCGCATTTTGACCGAACATTTGAGCTTACGAAAGGTGTGTGCACGGTTTGTTTCGCACAAATTGACTGACGACCAAAAATTGCTCAGAATCCAACATTCGAAGGACATCATTGTGACCGATTATTTGACCAAAAATCACATTTTAACCATTAACCACTCGCCGTATTCACCTGATATGGCACCGTGCGACTTCTTTCTTTTCGGAAAAATGCATTTGCCCATGAAAGGAAAGCGTTATGCAGACGTAGAGGCCATTCAAAAGGCTTGCACCGGCATACTGGCGGTCATACCGGCCAACGAGCTAAAACACTCGTTCGATATGCTTTCGGACCGGGCAAAAAGCTGTATTGAAGCAGAAGGAGACTAAAATAAATTGATTTTGCCGAAAAAAACATATTTTCTGCTTTTTTTAAGTCTTGTTTACTTTGGAACGGACCGTGTACAATACACCTATGTATTGAAATTATTTTCAATTTTGAATGAATTCCTGCTTGGGTGTCATTTGAACAATGGCGATAGCATCTAAAAATTGTTGCACTGTACAGTGGTGTTGGTAATGAAATGCAAGCGCTCCAACAAAATTCCACAATTGCATCAGTTAATTCACTGCATAAGCAACGGCGATTGCTCTATGTACACAGTGCGATTACAATTGGATATACCATATATGTGGGGGTCCCACATATCTGGTGGCATAATTTCATATGCCATTATCCTTCGATTTCTTTTCACAACCGTTGAAACTGCTAAAATTTTTCAATAATCCCATGCTGGATTTTAACGTATATAACTCACTCGTAGTAAGGCAAAAAATTTAATTTTATGTAGTTTTCAGTTTTAATTATAAAAAAAGAGAACTAAATAAAGTTATGATGTGACTTAATTCACAATTATTTTAACAGAAGTTAAAATGCTTTGCTCTATCGAAAATTTTTTAATTTTTTTACCTCTACATTATGTCTCAAGATGCTGCTCCAAGGCTCCTGGCTACACCTGAACCTTTTCGTCATCGTTAACTTACTTTTTTGTGGCTTCCGGATTGTACTGTTCTGAGAAGCTGAGTCGATTTAGCTATGTCCGTCTTTCTGTCTGTAAATGCGCAAACTGGTTCATCAACTTTTCAGATATCTGCAAACGCGATTACCATAAATACGTGGAAAATAATAGTTTTTCGATAGTAAAGTTTGGTAACAAGAGAGCAACATCAGCACCATTAAAATAACCCGACAAATTTACAGTGCGGTAACGATGTGTCTTCAACAAGTGCGCCAACAGTCAACAAAAGCGACGATTTTTGAAATTGAAAGCACAACATCAGCTGCTGCGACTGCATTGGCGAGGACAACGGCCATCGTCGGCCAGCACTGGCAATGACAAGCGTCTTTGTCATCGCCGTCGGTCAAGAAAAATATGAGCAATCACTTAAAAGTAGACGAAATCACCAATTAAAAACTCGGCAACTACATCGTCACAACAGAAATAATAGTTGAGAATTCGGAATTAGATAATACAGAAGCTTTAGGGCCCAATGGAAATTGAAAATTGTAATCTTTGCTTTCAGCTCGAGGAGTGTGATCAGCTTCGGTAAGTCGAGCATATCACTCGACTTTTCTGGTCTATGTAATATCAATAAGTAAAGTGGCAATGATACGGGGACGTCATTGAAAGAAATGTGCTATCAGCTTAGATGTGTTACGAAAACATTTATCCACTTAAAATACTTGGCCTATTTCAGAAAACTTCTGGCCGACATGCGAAAGTGTTGGTTAGGTGTGGTTAAGGCCTTAATTGCAATTTGGCTGTCCACGTATATGCTATGACTTATTTGCTGTTACAACATCAAATCACATAAGTCTATAAGTTTAACACTAGTTCAAGAACCGCTGTTAAAGTTATTATCAGAGCTCCCATTATACACAGCACAGCAAGTCTCGGAACATTTTCCGTTGGCTTTCGGTACGTACCATGAGAGAGACGAAGAAAGCCCCCAGGTTGTGTCGAGCATCTGCTTACATACACTCATATAAGGCTAGTCTTTCTTACACTTTAATCCACATTATACATACTTCGACAACACTTTGCTGTCCAAGACTACCCTAAAATACTTGGTGTTGTGCTTGAGAGAGAGTTGTGTGTCATTTATTTATTGAAATTAGCCTTCTTGGGTGATTTTGTATTTCCTTGGAAAAACAAGCAGATTTATTTTTTTATGAATTTTTTGCGATGCTCAATTCTGGATTGTATTGAAAGTGGTGATCATAATACTGCCAGTAGTGTGTAAGCCACTATCGTGGGAGCTTTGATGCTAGACTCCTAAACACTTTGTTCACCACTAATGTCCATAGGAGCGGAGATAGCACCCCAACCTGCGGAGTGTCTCTTCCGACTTTCTTGGCAATTTTAGCGTCGTTCCCTTCTGCTCTTATCCTTCTAGAGATCAAGAAGAAGTCCATATTGCTCAAAACTAAAAATACAGTTACATTCGTAAAAAGTTAACTCGAAATATATTTTCAGGTGTTGGCGAAATGTAATACAGTAAAATATTTGTTTGTACTGTAAGTACGTTACTAAGAAACCGTATGAATCAAAATCGTGTAAAAAAATACATGATTCATATGTAAATTTGGGCATCTGTTCCACAACTTTAAAAAATCCTGCAAAATAAAAAAATCAAATATTTTCTTGAAAAACCGTCCAAAAAAAGTGATATTAAACTCCATTAAGTAATAATAAAACAAACCAATTCATATTTATTACAAGAAAATTAATTTAGTTTACAGTTCAGATTCAATCCATAAGTACAAAAAAAAAAAAAATAAACAAAAAGTAAGGAAGTACAAGATATACTGTTATGAATAAAATACGATCTGAAATTTTCATTGAGATAACTCAAATAAATGGCCGATATATCCAGCATAAAGTCACCAGGATACACTAAAGGCATTATTCGTGCAAAGTTTTACCCCGGGATAGGCGTGGTTATTATCCGACTTCACTCATTTTCACAGACATATGAAAATAAGGCCACGTTTCAAATTTTGTCGAAATCGGTTTGGTAGGGCCCCGAGATATGGGATTTCACCAAAAAGTGGGCGGTGCCACGCCCATCGTCAAATTTTTACTTTGGTCCCTATAAAGCCTTATAATGCCATCCCGGTGGCAAATTTTCGCGTCTCTGGCGCATTTTGTTATAGATTCATCGCGCTTTTAGTAGTTTTGAACAGTACCGTTATTTGGGTAGTGAGCGGGGTTTTCGTTTTATCTATTTTCACAATATCGGTAGTTGGTTTTCTTAGTTGGTTAGATAATTCTTGATTTAAGTTTACGGTGGAATTGTAACACACGCTCCCTGTCAGGATCATTATCAAGGAATAGTTGTTCCAAACTTGTAGCGAATTTCAAACCCTCACAAATTAGCCATTAAAACCTGACCTTCAATTTCATCTTTGTCCATATCGACATGTCTATTCACATTGATTGCCATAATTTCAATTAAGTCGTCATCATCACTAGGACCTTATTGCATTAATTCATCGATGTCAGTCGTTTAAATGTTGTCAAGCACATCGCCACCTATATTATACATTTGAAAGACTTATAATTTCAGAACAAATTTCTGATTTACAACCACTGAAGTTCCACTTTGTACGGCAAAGAAACATGTTTCTTTCAGTTAATTTAAAATATAGTTTACCGTTTGCTTGATGGTAGTAGAGTGGCTGAATCATAGAAGTGGTATTAGGCGGCAAAACCAGCAATTGAATACTCGGATGTACCAGCACTGGGTGGCTAGGTATTACCAACAAGCAAAAATATTCTGAATTCTAAACCTTTTTGCGTCATATATTTCTGGACTTAAGGAACAAAATAGTTATTAAACCAAACTTTAAACAGATTAGCCGTCATCCTTGCACTTTATATTCGCCAGAAGTTGAAGTGGAAGTTCTTTAATGTCCTTACCTTTTAAAGCTCTTGGCATCAGGGATTTGTTGATTAGGAGTGTTTTCAACATTTTATAGCCAGATGCGTTACTGCAAAGCAAGAGGGTCCCCCGATCTTTGTCTGCTTTAAAGCCATCAGCTTTTATTTGAGATTTTGCTATTTATGAATGTTCTTTTTGACATTTGCTTTCAAAACAATGCCGTTTCGTTAACATTAAATATTTGAGTATATCTACTCTTTGCTATTTCATCCAGAAAGTTTTTTGCAGCATTTTTGTCTTCTGATGCCAATTCTCCTTGAAATTGGTTGTATATTCTAAGTGCTTTCTCTTTAATAATTTTCCTATTGATAGGATTTTCTCCTGGAAATCTTCAATCCATAACACCATATGTTTTTAAGTTTTCTCCAACGTAGAATTTCGACTATAAGTTGGTTTTAAACTAAGTGCTGACCCAGAAATTACTGATTGTCGAATGGAACTCTCATTTTTATACTCTTGCAACCAGTTGCTACAGAGTATTATAATCGAAATAGAATTATATATATATATACATATATATGATCAAGAAGACGTGAAAAGTTGAAATCCGAGTGACTGTCCGTCCGTCCGTGCAAGCTGTAACTTTAGTAAAAATTGAGATATCTTGACGCAACTTGGCCTGTAGGTTCCTTAGTACAAAAAAAAAGAGATAGGCGTAATCGGACCACTGCCGCGCCCACAAATAGCCATTAAAATTTTTTTTTTTAAGTTGGTGTGGCTCCACCATCTAACATAAAAAACTTCTACCGACAATGAAAATGGATGAAATCGGAAGATAACCCCACTTACTCCACATATAATGGTACTGTTAAACACTATTAAAAGCGCCTTAAATCAATAACTAAATATGCCAGAGACATTAAATTTTACCACCGAGATAGTGTAAGCGATGGGCGTGATACCGCTCACTTTTTGGTGATATCCCATATTTTGGGAGCCGACCAACCCGATTTCTACAAGTGAATAAAGTGGCCTGTTTTTTACCTTCTAATGTCACATTGTGGCGAAATCGGACAACAACCACGCCTACTTTAAATTCCACTTGATTAGTTCAGTTTTCAGTACACAAATCAAGAAGCAAATAATATAACGGAATAAAACTTTGCACGAATAAAGCCTTTAGCGTGTGCCACCCTATGGCTCAAAATTGTTTAAAGGCAATAAAAACTGTTTAAGCCCCTAGGTACCGAATATTTAGACTCCAGTTCCTATAGTTGCCTTTTTATCGAAAATTTCGGTCAATTTGTGATATGTGTAACTGAAGTTAAGTGATAATCTTTTTCTCATACAAGTAATGAATGGTATGTCTGTAAGTTAAAAATTACTTGAATCGGACTAATACTTCCCTTAGCCCCCATATAACGAATTTTGGGGTGACTTTGTACCGCATACATCGGCCGATATGTGAGTTATCGCAATGAAAATAAGAGAGCAGTGTATCTTTGTGCCAAAAATAGATAAATTTGAGCGAAAACTTGGCTTAGCCTCTATATAACTAATATCAGGATTTGTGATCCTCCGGCTGACTTTACTCTATATCATTGGCTTTACACCTTAAATATTTCCCTGGCTAAAATTCTTGCAAGTTGCAAGAGTATAAAATGTTCGGTTGCACCCGAACTTAGTCCTTTCTAACTTGTTTTTGTTTTATAGTAGGGGGAAGCATCGAAAGCCGGAGTGCGGAACTTTAATTCGCTAAACCCAACTTACACTTAACACAAGCATGTGCTTTCTTGTTCAGCACTGAAAATAAAATATTGATACATATTTCTCCGGATTTATTGTCTGTTGACTTTAAGTATTATTAATATTAAAATATAAAAAAAATAATTAAAGTATAAATACACTTACGGTAAAATTGGATGAATATTTGCAGAATTTTAACCAGCGGGCACATATCTGTTTCTATAAATCTACATGAATGACATATTATACATATGTATGTATTTACCTACATAGTTTGAAAATTTCTTTTTCCACATAGCATTAATTGAATACAATTATGATACTTTATTTCTAAAGAATTGCAACATTGATTTCGACGAGGCATTTCAATAATAATTTAGAAAGATCTATAACAATCTACCGCATGTAACCCTGGACTGTGAGACCCTCGCGCCGAGCGTTGAGAGATCGGAATTGGGGAAAAACAATTTTTTTAAATTGCTTGAATGAACAAACATTTTTTTGCAGATTATTAAAGGGGAATATTTTCATAGTTTTAGCAAAAAGTTATGTAAAATATTATTATTTAAACAAATTGACAATGAAACAAGTAAGGTAGGGCTAAGTTCGGGTGTCACCGAACATTTTATACTCTCGCATGATAAAGTGATAATCGAGATTTCATTATCCTTCATTTACATATTTTTCAAATTCCGTATTTGTGTAAAGTTTTATTCCGCTATCATCATTGGTTCCTAATGTTTATATTATACAGAGAAGGCATCAGATGGAATTCAAAATAGCGTTATATTGGAAGAAGGCGTGGTTGTGAACCGATTTCACCCATATTTCGTACATGTCATCAGGGTGTTAAGAAAATATTATATACCGAATTTCATTAAAATCGGTAGAGTAGTTCCTGAGATATAGTTTTTGGTCCATAAGTGGGCGACGCCACACTCATTTTCAATTTAAAAAAAGTCTAGGGGCAGCTTCCTTCTGCCATTTCTTCCGTAAAATTTAGTGTTTCTGACGCTTTTTGTTAGTCGGTTAACGCACTTTTAGTGATTTTGAACATAACCTTTGTATGGGAGGTGGGCGTGGTTATTATCCGATTTTTTTCATTTTTGAACTGTATATGGAAATGCCTGTTTTGTTGACATAGCTATAGTAGTTTCCGAGATTTCAACTCTACTCGTCACCCTGATCAATTTGGTATACATATATAACCCTATATCTGACTCTTTTAGTTTTAGGACTTACAAACAACCGTTATGTGAATAAAACTATTTTATAAAATGCTATAGAAATACCGGCACTCACCTTTTACGACTTCGAGAAAAAAGCTTAAAAACGTTGACACTTGAAGCGGTTGGGAACTAGCGTATGTGTATGCGCACGGACCGTAAACGAAAGAGAGGCTGGCGCCGTCCGCCAGTCCCTTTTGTTGCTTGTGTTTGGTGTCCTCGTGTGTGGTGTGAAAGGTGTGGTGTAGATGATGATGAGATGAGAGTGTGATGAAATGCTGTATGGATGATGTAGATCGTGTAGTCGTGTTGAGTATGGTGTCTATGAGTGGGGTGTAGCTTTATTATATTAACAGGGGGGTCAGGTGCTCATTTAGCCAACTATAATACTCTCCTTAGCAACTTTGTTGCGAAAGTATAAAAATATCTATAATATAGCACCAACATTTTTCTTTGCGTTCGCCAAATTTCATCGATTTATCTCCAGTAGCTTTTGAGAAAATAATTTTACAATTTCATAGTGCTCTAAATTTCAATCTTAAATAACATTACCAAAAAAAATTTATTTTGAAGAAATATTTATATCATGGGGTAGGCGTCTAGTCCCTTAACCAAGGACTGCTAATTTTCAAATTGGGTGATTTTGCGAAATTTTCAAGGACAACTGGACGTGGTTCGACCGTGTTTGGTTGAAATGTGGTGTGGCAAAACTGTACAATATTAGGGAACTTCGACTAAAATACACTAGATCTCATTTTTGCACGGTTAACTGGGACAGTGAATTACTTATGCAAACAAAACATGCACAAAAATGTGATATTCACGAAAAGCTCAAAATTAGGACCAATTTAAAAAATAATCCGTGCAAAAAAAGAAAAACATGTCACAAAACTCATTTTACACGTGAACTTCGTTTATACATATGGCTTTATGTATTACTGTTAAAAGTAAAAAAAAAAAAAAATTTCTGGGAATGGGAAAATATTAATAATAATAAATTTCAAATTTGGGTCCAAGTTGAGGACATGATTTTCTTTTTCCGCGCTCATTTTCAAACTCGTATTACGATATCATGTTCTTAAATGAACCTATATTTATGGAATTTTGATTTGATTGCAAAATAAGTAAATAATTAAAATGAAAAAGTAAAATCGTGTAAAAAAGGTAACTAGGAGGTGTACAAAAATCTGAGCAAAAAAAACCGTGTAAAAAGGAGATCAAGAATAATTAAAGTCATTAATCACTTCGAATATATGCATGTGCAGTTTCCGGTTGCAAATTCCTTTTTTGAAATTTTTTCATCCGCAGTTATTTGCTTAACTGTTTTCACCATTATTATTTATGGTAACAATATGAACTTTGCAGCTCTTTCTTCGCTTTTATAGAGTTCAAATCGCTCATGAGAGGGTCAACAGATTTAGCACCTTGTTTCGGATAACGCTTTTGGCCAGTTTAATCGCCTGATTGAAATATAACAAGTTACAGTTGCCTCTTTGTAGTCTGTTTTGACGCTGTTTGTCCACACTGTGGTTGACATACGACTTTAGTGTTTGTGAGTCAAGCGGGAGTGCGTGCAAAGACTTCATGCGATTTCATGTTGCGTTTATATACATACATAAATAGGTATAAGCTGGGCTTATAGTGTCGAATATAGGCCAAAAAGTGAAATTGGTAATGTGAAGGTTTATTTTGTTTGGCTTGTCTTGGGATTCAGCGTAAATTGTGGCCTATTGTTGTTATTGCTTTTGTATAACTTATCGTGGCCATTTTTAAACCTCCCTTTTCATGTCGCTGTCACTGTTAGCTTCATTGGGTCTACTCTGAATCATTGGCCACTGATATGATATTGCTAAGCTAACGCTTTGTGTGTGAATACGACACTTTTATTACTTTTAAGCAGACAATAAATGACACATGCGATTAATAAATTTTTTAATTTTAAATGCCATCAAAAATGTTACGCATTTATCAACTTTCGTTACAAGGTTGCGTGGGTTTGTAGGAAACACGGTTAAGTGAATAAAAAGGTTTTGTCGAGTTGGATTTATAAAACACTAGAGAAGAAAATTGGAAAAATACAGAAATTAATTAAAACAAGCCCAGCAAATAAGGAAATGCGTGAAAATCATTACTATTCGTTTAATCTGCTTTAAACAAATTACAGTATGCTCAAGAAACCATGAGACTTAATATTGGAGAGACATCTTACGTATTGCCCCTTTAAAAAGTCAAAGATTAGCCGGTTATATAAGATAAGAGATAACTCACATATTGACCGATATATGTGGTACAAATTCACCCGGAAGTTCGATTATCTTTATATTAGGTATATGGGCACTAAGGCAAGTATTGGTTCGATTCAAGTTATTTTGGACATACAGACATACCACTGTCAAAGGTATCCCTTAATTTCTTTTATAAATCTCAGACATTGACCGATATTTTCGAACAAAAGTCAACTATAGGTACCGTGGTCTAAATATTCGGTACCTAGGGGCGTAAACAGTTTTCGTTGAATTTGAACAATTTTTGGTCATAAGATAGCATGTACTAAAGGCATTATTCCTGCAAAGTTTAATCTCTTTATATTAATTGGTTCTTGATTTGTGTACTGGAAAGTAAAAGAGTAAGGTAAAATTTAAAATTGTGCTATATGGGAAATAGGCGTGGTTATTTTCCGATTTCGCTAATTTTCACAACGTGACATAGGAATGTGAAAAGAATGCCACGTATCAAATTTTGTCGAAATCGGTCTGTCGGGGATTTCACCAAAAAGTGGGCGCTGCCAGTCCTGTCGTCCAATTTTTACTTGGCCCCTATAAAGTCTTATCATACCATCCCGACAGCCAATTTTTACGTTTCCGTCGCAGTTAGTTATCGATTTATTGCGTTTTTAGTAGTTTTGAACAGTACCATTATATGGGGAGTGACCGGGGTTTTCATCTGATACTATCCTTTTCCACACTGTTGGTAGGAATTTTTATAATATGTATTTGTGCTGGCCGAATTAAGTTGATGTAGCTTTAGTTGCTTAGGAGATATGTATAAATGTACATATAATGCAACTTTTATAGGGCGGGCCTCAGGAGCCCCTGGATACTGCGTTGCCCTGTGCCAAATTAGAGTTTTATATCTTAATTTAGTGCTTAGCTGCTTTACAGGTTTTCGTTTAATGGCTATTTGTGAGCGTGGCAGTGGTCCGATTACACTTATCTACGAACTCGATTTTTTTTTGTACTAAGGAACTTACATACTTAGTTTTATCGAGATATCTCAATTTTTACTCAAGTTACACCTTACACGGACGAACGGACAGACAGACAATTAACCGGATTTCAACTTTTCTCGTCATCCTGATCAATTACATATATATAGTCCTATTTCTATCTCGCTTAGTACCCGTTATGTGAACAAAACTATAATACTTTGTAGCAACTGGTTGCAAGAGTATAAAAATGTACTATCTTTAAGTATTAAGGGTCCTATTTTGTCAGATTTGAGGAGTGTAAAATATGAAAATGCAGTACAAATACACAAGTATCTCGTAAAATAAAAGTCACTAGAACATTCTGGCAACTACGGATTTCGCTGTCTAGTTCATTCTGACAATTTATCGTCGATTCGATGTTGTTCTATCATCCGCGTTCAGGTATGGGCTGCATAATGACCAAAGGTGTTGGATCTCTTGAAAAAGTATTTAGGACGTTGGATTTGCAACATTATATTGACAATTTAAGCTAAAACCTCGCATTCACCTCTAATTACTTTGGGTTACAAAAGGAGAGCTTGTTATTCCAACAAGACAACGCCTCAAAATATTCGGCTAAAGTTTAAGTGGTTGCATGACAATGGTTATAAACTTCGCCATTGGCCTCCAAAATCGCCCGGCCCTAATCCTATTTAACAAATCTCGATTTCAGTATGCCTGCCCGACAATGAACGGAAGAGCTGTCCACTGATTTGGTCAGATAGCTTGGTTACGACACTGTGGCTTTGGTGATTTCAGTCCAAGAGAGAGTCTCAAACAGAGCCCCTGTTACTACCGAAGCAAAGGCAAATTTTAATTTGAATAAAAAACCGCGAAGTTAATGGACAACAAGTTTTTTTCCTTGGACCCACCAGAGGATACAGGCAAAACTTTTTATTTATGCAGAACAAAATAAGAGATGCGGTCTGTTTGTCCGTTCTGCCGCCTTTGCGAACCGAATTGACATATGGTACACGTATTTTTTTGCGAAAAAAATTATTGGACACTGCCCACTCTTATAAATTGCCATAACGCAGCATAAAACGAAGATGCAAAATATTATTTTTCGCGATAGATCGTAAGGACACCTGTGGGCTAAAAATTTTTAAGAAGCGATAGTATACCTGCTCTCTAAAATCTTTAATGTGAAATTGGATGCAGTCGGGTGATAAAAAACTCCATATAAGGTTATGGTTTATTGAAACTCACGGAGTATGTTATTAGTATGTGACATATTAATAATATGTCTTCTTCTTCTTAATTGGCGTAGACACCGCTAACGCGATTATAGCCGAGTTAACAACAGCGCGCCAGTCGTTTCTTCTTTTCGCTACGTGGCGCCAATTGGATATTCCAAGCGAAGCCAGGTCCTTCTCCACTTGGTCCTTCCAACAGAGTGGAGGCCTTCCTCTTCCTCTGCTTCCCCCGGAGGGTACTGCGTCGAATACTTTCAGAGCTGGAGTGTTTTCGATCATCCGGACAATATGACCTAGCCATCGTAGCCACTGTCTTTTGGTTCGCTGAACTACATATGTCAATGTCGTCGTATATCTCGTATAGCTCATCGTTCCATCCAATGCGATATTCGCCGTGGCCAACGCGCAATGGACCATAAATATTTCGCAGAATTTTTCTCTTGAAAACTCGCAACATCGACTCATCGGTTGCTGTCATCGCCCAAGCCTCTGCACCATATAGCAGGACGGGAATTATGAGCGACTTATAGAGTTTAGCTTTTGTTCGTCGAGAGAGGACTTAACTTTTCAATTGCCTACTCAGTCCGAAGTATCACCTGTTAGCAAGAGCAATCCTGTGTTGGATTTCCAGGCTGACATTGTTGGTGGTTCCTAAATAGACGAAATTATCTACAAGATTATGACTGTCAACAGTGACGTGAGAGCCAAGTCGCGAGTGCGACGACTGTTTGTTTGATGACAGGAGATATTTCATCTTGACCTCGTTCACTGCTAGACCCATTTTCTGTGCTTCCTTGTCCAGCCTGGTGAAAGCAGAACTAGCGACGCGGGTGTTGAGGCCGATGATATCAATATCATCGGCATACGCCAGCAGTTGTACACTCTTATAAAAGTTTGTACCTGCTCGATTAAGTTCTGCAGCTCGAATTATTTTCTCCAGAAGCAGGTTGAAGAAGTCGCGCGATAGGGAGTCGTCTTGTCTGAAATCTCGTTTGGTATCGAACGGCTCGGAGAGGTCCTTCCCGATTCTGACGGAGTTTTGGTGTTGCTCAACGTAGGTTTACACAGCCGTATTAGTTTTTCGGGGATACCAAATTCAGACATCGCGGCATAAAGGCAGCTCCTTTTCGTGCTGTCGAAAGCAGCTTTGAAATCGACGAAGAGGTGGTGTGTGTCGATTCTCCTTTCACGGGTCTTTTCCAAGATTTGGCGCATGGTGAATATGTGGTCGGTTGTTGATTTTGCATGTCTAAATCCACACTGATAAGGTCCAATCAGTTTGTTGACGGTGGGCTTTAATCTTTCACACAATACGCTCGATAGAACCTTATATGCGATGTTGAGGAGGCTAATCCCACGGTAGTTAGCGGAGATTGTGAGGTCTCCTTTGTTATGGATTGGGCATAGCACACTTAAATTCCAATCGTTGGACATGCTTTCGTCCGACCATATTTTACAAAGAAGCTGATGCATGCTCCTGATCAGTTCTTCGCCGCCGTGGTTGAATAGCTCGGCCGGCAATCCATCGGCTCTCGCCGCTTTGCTGTTCTTCAGGCGGGTAATTGCTATTCGAACTTCTTCATGGTCGGGCAATGGAACGTCTGCTCCATCGTCATCGATTGGGGAATCGGGTTCGCATTCTCCTGGCGTTGTGCGCTCACTGCCATTCAGCTCGCTGGAGAAGTGTTCCCTCCATAATTTAAGTATGCTCTGGGCATCGGTGGCTATATCACCTTTGGGGGTTCAGTTTATTTTCTCTCCGCTGCGACACGGCACTCCTCGTCGTACCAGCTGTTCTTTTGCACTTTCCGAAAACCAATGGTTTCGATTGCAGCTATACGTAACGAGTTTGAAATGCCGTTCCACAGTTCCCTTATACCGAGTTGTTAACGAGTGCTCTCAGAGAGCAGGAGTGCAAGCCGAGTAAAAAATCGTTCGGTTGTCTGTTGTGATTGCAGCTTCTCGACGTCAAACCTTCCCTGTGTTTGTTGACGTGCGTATGATGTTAGGACCTCGGAGCGTACGCACGTCTAGAACACTGGAGACGTGTCTTTCGTCTATCACAACATGATCGATCTGGTTGATGGCTTTTCGATACGGAGACAGCCAGGTAGCTTGATGTATCTTCTTGTGCTGGAATCTAGGAATCTAGTACCACAGATAACCATATTTCGGGCACCGGCTAAGTCAATCAGCCTCAACCTATATGAGGATGTTTCGTTGTGGAGGCTTAATTTACCGACCGTAGTGCCAAAGATACCTTCTTTGCCCACCCTGGCCTTAAAGACGCCAAGCACGATTTTGACATCGTGGCGGGGGCATAGAAGGCATCTTAGGTACGGTGACCATATTTTCAAAATGAAAATACAGTACACCTTTTTGAACCCTCATTTTATAAAAAACAAGAAAACAGATACATTAGTTTATGTTCATTTATTTTGAGAAATACATGTACATATGTTTTTTTCATTTACATAATACATAAATAAAAAACATAAAAAAGTCTTCAAACATAACAGAAGTCTTCGTGACTAGATAGTAAATAATAATTTACACAGTTTATACATACTTTTCAGCGGACTGTATTTTTTTAATCAAATCAAAATTAATTTTTTAAATACTCTTTGCATTCTAGGCAGCTTAACTCGTAGTTGACTTCGGTAATTAAAATCGATTTTATTGTTTCGGTTTTAACTTTGGTTTTTTCACTTGTCCACATATTGTTAAGAATAGAAAACAGCCTTTCCGTAGGGGCATTAGACCCAGGCAAGCACAAACAAAACTGAACAACTTTTATAATATTAGAAAAAGAAATTCTATTTTCTTCAAAATGTTTGAAAATTTCCAACCACCTGTTTTGAACATTGGTTTCATTTTCGTTCCATTCATTAAACTTGCTAGGTGTTGCATAACTTTTAACGCAAGAAAATTCATCAAATAATTCGTTATCTTTTATATTGATACCATTTCTTTTTTCTAAAATATATGGATAATTGGCCTCCACTTCATTCCATGACGGTACTCTCTGGAGTAGTATCCATTTTAAAATCTGAACTTCTATGAATGCACTGTCCCACAGGTTTAGGTAGTCAACACAATTAATATAAAAGTTTTTTGTGCACGTTTGGAATTGATTTACATCAATTAAACCTTTCTGTTGTAAGACTGTAATAGAGTTTTAAACTTCTAATGGTACAAAGTTTTCTTCTTTACGTGCAATAACTTTGTTTTTTAGTTCATTTATGAGGAAAGCTGTTTCTATCATTGTAATTGCTTGCCACTCAATTTTTAAAATATAGCTGTGAAAGAGACATGCTTGGTATGCCCGAATAAAAGCCAAACTTCAGCGCAAGGATTTTCAAAAAATTGTTTTAAGACAGTTGGACACTTTGGTTGTAACAAAAAATATTTTTTGAGAGGATCGAAAAGTTTCAGAATCCTCTCTATTGATGGCTTCAAAGTGAGCCACCTAATTTTACTAAATCCCATTAGTTTACAATATTCGAAGTTTAAGTTTTCACAAATATCTTTAAATTCTGCCACACGGACTGTGTAAATATAAAAGAAAGAGTACATCTTTACAACAATGACTTCGATGTCAATTGGAAGACATTCCACAGAACATTGTATGCAATTATTTAAAATGTGGGCAGCACAATTAATTCCAATTAATGTTTTACCAGTGGCCTGTTGAAGTTTTGTGAAAAGGTTGTTTTTACCCCGCCTGGATGCACCACCAAAATTTGCGTTCGTATTGTCTGCACACAAAGCTAGCAATTTTCTTTCCAATTTAAATTTGTTTAACAGCTTTAGAATATATTCACTCAATATGTCAGACGTTTCGCCAGGAATCTCATCAACTTCCAGAATTTTTACTTGAATTCCTTTGTATTGAGTGAAGTATCGAACAAGAATTGGACATATTTTTGTACTTCCATGATTTGAGCAGTCAGAATATATTGATGTCAAATAATTTATAAAGAATAAGAATATATATACATATATTTTTTTTAAATCCCCACAAAATAGTTAAGAAACGAAGTCGATGTCGTACACATGACGCACAGTCATATACACTCGTGGTTGCACTAAA
This sequence comes from Bactrocera tryoni, assembly GCF_016617805.1. Classification (NCBI taxonomy): domain Eukaryota; kingdom Metazoa; phylum Arthropoda; class Insecta; order Diptera; family Tephritidae; genus Bactrocera; species Bactrocera tryoni. The sequence continues at coordinate 535,655 of NW_024396310.1, forward strand.
TTGTCTTGCCCTTATAAAGTGAGGTATTAGAAAGGAAAACATTATTTATGTCGACTTTATTAGACGACTGTACAGAACAAACGAATAGACGTTGAAATATTTGTTCAGCGTGCTCCCTTTCAGCTAAGTTCGATTGTAACTGACCATTTTATACTCTCATAACTTGCAAGGATTAAAGACGGGGAAATACGTTTAGTTGTCTGCTCGAAAAACATCAACTAGAGAATCGGAATCCAATCAATTTTATTTATAAGTACAATGTACATATACTACATACAACTCATGCACTGACCGACACATTCGACATAAGGTTTGTTAGAAAAACGAAAATCCGTATATGTAGTATAGTAGTGTTGACCCGATTTTATCTATTAACTATTATCATGCCATATACTAAAATAATGTTCCCTGGGTTTCACGTCTAATCACCAATCGTATATTCGTATCGTATATTCGTATCGTACATCTTTATATTAGGTATATGGGAGCTCAGGGAAGTATTGACCTGATTGAACTCATTTTTATACTCTCGCAACAATGTTGCTAAGGAGAGTATTATAGTTTTGTTCACATAAAGGTTGTTTGTAAGTCCTAAAACTAAAAGAGTCAGATATAGGGTTATATATACCAAAGTGATCAGGGCGACGAGTAGAGTCGAAATCCGGATGTCTGTCTGTCCGTCCGTCTGTCCTTCCGTCCGTGCAAGCTGTAACTTGAGTAAAAATTGAGATATCATGATGAAACTTGGTACACGTATTCCTTGGCTCCATAAGAAGGTCAAGTTCGAAGATGGGCAAAATCGGCCCACTGCCACGCCCACAAAATGGCGGAAACCGAAAACCTATAAAGTGTCATAACTAAGCCATAAATAAAGATATTAAAGTGAAATTTGGCACAAAGGATCGCATTAGGAAGGGGCATATTTGGACGCAATTGTTTTGGAAAAGTGGGCGTGGCCCCGTCTCCTACTAAGTTTTTTGTACATATCTCGGAAACTACTATAGCCATGTCAATCAAACTATATAGAGTCGTTTTCTTCAGGCATTTCCATATACAGTTCAAAAATGGAAGCAATCGGATAATAACCACGCCCACCTCCCATACAAAGGTTATGTTCAAAATCACTAAAAGTGCGTTAACCGACTAACAAAAAACGTCAGAAACACTAAATTTTACGGAAGAAGTGCCAGAAGGAAGCTGCACTCAGGCTTTTTTTAAAAATTGAAAATGGGCGTGGCGCCGCCCACTTATGGACCAAGAACCATATCTCAGGAGCTACTAGACCGATTTCAATGAAATTCGGTATATAATATTTTCTTAACACCCTGATGACATGTACGAAATATGGGTGAAATCGGTTCACAACCTCGCCTTCTTCCAATATAAAGCTATTTTGAATTCCATCTGATGCCTTCTCTGTATAATACGAGTATAAACATTAGGAACCAATGATGATAGCGGAATAAAACTTTACAAAAATACGGTATTTGAAAAATATGTAAATGACGTATAATGAAATCTCGATTATCACTTTACCATGCGAGAGTATAAAATGTTCGGTGACACCCGAACTTAGCCCTTGCTTACTTGTTTTTGTTTACTATTGTCAACAAAGGATTCTCACTGAATTTTAATTGTATATACTGTACATTGACCGACATTTTCGGTAAAAAGAAAACAACTATAGGTACAACTATTCGATACCTAGGTCAGTTTTGGTTGGATTTGGGTAATTATTGGTCATCTAGTGGCGTACTTTAAAGGAATTATTAGTGCGAAATTGTATCCCGTTATATTAATTAATTCTCGATTAGTGTACTTGAAAGTGAAAGTATCGAATGAAAATTAAAATTGTACTATGTGGGTATCGACTATTTTCTTACCGTGACATAGGTATGAGACCAAAAATTGGACGGTGCCACGCCTGTCTTCCAATTCTCACAACGACTCCCATAAAGCCTCTTATTTCATTCCGGATGAAAAATTTAATGTCTGAGATTTATAGTATTGTAGTTAGGGGAGTGCGCGGCGATATCTTCCACATTCATCTATTTTCGGATTGACGGTAAGAGTTCTTATAATATTTGTGCTAGGCGAATTTGTTTGAAGTAGCTTTAATACGTTAGTTAAAATTATTAGGTGGAAAAATTTTCTCTCGTAGGTGCCACCTGCTACTGCGAGTCCCTGTGCCAAATTAAAGTTTAAATCTTAATTAGTGCTTACTTATAGCACTTTATTGATTTTCGGTTAGTGGCATTTTGTAGGCGTGACAGAGATCCGACTACTTCCATCTATGAAGCTGTTTTGTTTTTTTTTTTTTATCAAGGATTGTGCATACGAAGTTTCGTCTAGATATCTCTCTTCTTACTCAAGCAATAGCTTGCACGGGCGGGCGGACGGGCAGACAGATAGCCACTCCAATTTCAACTCGATTGATTAGTTTTAGGTGATATGTACAACCGTTAGGTAAACAGAACTATTATACTTTGTAGCAACATGTTGGAAGAGTATAAAATTAAGTAGCCATTTTTATAGAGCAATATATTTAGATAGCTTCCGCTTTATAATAATTCTTTTTTGTTGTGTTATAAATGAAATAAGAAAAATATTTTTAGCTTAAGTGTGAAGGCGAGCCATTCCTCCCAGGGTTTGGGACTCGCTATGTAATAAACGCCCCACTAAAAAGAAAACAACAGCCTTGGATGACTTCTATGAGCACTTGGAACGCACCTATGTAAGCTGTCTTATTCAAGATGTCAAAACCATGCTTGGCGACTTAAACGCCAGGGTGGGCAAAAAAGTGATCTTAAGGTTGAGGCTGATCGACTTCGCGAAGGCTTGAAATATGGTTATCTGTGGTACTAAATTCTGGTGTAAAAAACTTCGCCAAGTTACCTGGCTGTTTCCGGATCGAAAAGCCACCAACCAGATCGGTCATGTTGTGATACACAGAAGACACGTCTCCAGTGTTTTAGATGTGCATACGTTCCGAGGTCCTAACATCGAATCGGACCATTATCTTGTTGTAGCCAAGATATGCACCCGCCTCTGTGCAGCAAAAAACGCAAGTCAATAAACACAAGGAAGGTTCGACGGTGAGAGGCTGCAATCACAACAGAGCGCCGAACGATTTTCTACTCGACTTGCACTCTTGTTCTTTGAGAGCATTAGTCAGCAACCCGGTATAACGGTACTGTGGGATGGCATATCCAGCTCCTTTCGTACAGCTGGAAACGAACCCATTGATATTCGGAAAAGGTAAATGAAAAGCTGGTATGATGAGGAGTGCTGTGTCGCAGCAGGGAGAAAGCAAACTGCCTACCTCGCGATGATACAATCGACAACAACACGTGCGCAATGGGATAGATACCGAGAGTTTAAGAGAGATGAGGGATGCATTTGCAGACAATAGAAAAGTACGAAGAGCTTAACAAGCTGGCCGACAGTGGTAATGCTTCAAAATTCTTGGAAGAGGTGCGGAGACTAACAGAAGGTTTCAAAACCGGAGCATACTCTTGTGGAACCCCCAGAGATGATCTAGTGACTGATGCACAAAGAATACTAAATTTATGAACACTTCTCCAGCCTGATGAATGGCTGTGAATGTCCCAATCGGTGACGAAGGAGGAGATGTTCCATTGCTTGACCACGAAGAAGCTCGAATAGCAATTACCCGACTGGATTACCGGCCGAGCTATTCGAATATGGCGGCAAAGAATTGATAAGGAGCATTCATCAGCACCTTTGCAGAACATGGTTGGGAGAAAGCATACCCGACGACTGGAATTTAAGTGTGCTCAGCCCAATCCTACAATCTGCGACAACTATCAAAGCGACTCTCTTTCGTGCGACTTCTTCAATCTACTCTTGGAGATAGTAATTCGAGCAGAAGAACTAAATGGGAATATACCATCTTCTAGAAGTGTACGCCGATGATATTGACATCAATGGCCTCAACAACCGCGCTGTTAGTTCTGCTGCAATTTCAGCTTCGAAATCCGGCGCAGAATAAATTTTCCCAACAGGTGCTACTTCGGATTGAGTAGGCAATTGAGAAGTAAAGACCTCTCTCGACGAACGAAAACCAAACTCTTTAATTAATTTATTTATTATTCCGGTCGTACTATATGGTGCAGAGGCATGGACGATGGTTGTCATCTGATGATTCAACTTTACGAGTTTTCGAGATTCAAGTTTTTCGAGGTTTAGCGAAAGATTTATGGTCCGTTGCGCGTTGGTCATGGCGAATATCGCATCCGATAGAACGGTGAGCTATATGAGATATACAACGACATTGACATAGTTAAGCGAATTAATGACAGCGGCTATGCTAGCTAGGTCATGTAGTCCAAATGTACGAAAACACTCCAGTCCTGAGGGTATTCGACGCAGTATCCTCTGGGGAAGCAGAAAAAGAGGAAAACCTACACTCCGTTTGAAATACCAGGTGGAAGAGGAGCTGACCTCGCTTGAAATATCCAATTGGCGCCACATTGCGAAAAGAAGAAACGAATGGCGTACTGTTGTGAACTCGGCTATAACCGCGTAAGCGGTGTCCACGCCAGTAAAGAAGAAGATCATACAATATTAATAATACACACATAAATAAAAACTATCCCCATCTAATGAATGCTTGCTGGAGCCATACAAAGATATACAGAGCTATACTAATGGACGTAAAAGTTAATACAATAGGTTTAAAAAGTTGATATTGACTATTTGCTTCTGTTAATCAGATACTTTTTTCTTTGGAAACATAACACATTTATTATATATGTACATTTGTAGCTGCCATACAAACTGATCGATCCAACTCATGCTCTTGTATTTGACAATGTAACTTCAGGAATCTCGGCTTAAATTATTACCCGAATCATCGTTACAATCTCCGATGAAATTGTTCATATAGGACAATTATAACATATAGCTGTCAGTTTATATGACCGATCTAACGCAACTTGCCAAGACCAAAGCTGGAAAATACCTTCAAGTGTTGGCAAAACTGTTACGAAAGGATCCAATGTTCCTTGCTCATCGAAATCTTGGATGAATTACAATCAAATTATTGTCTAACTAACTTATATTATAGGCTATAGACCATAGCTTTAAAACTATAACTAGCTAGCGAAGAATATATTAAAATAAGGTATGGACCAATTCCATTCTAATTCAACGATAAACCATATAATTTTTGAAACAACTTGCCCATTGTAATTTTATAAAAATATTACATTTTGACTAACCTTTGTGGTTCAAAATCAGCAGATTTTAGCATTTTTTTATTGTGTTTACATAATATAGAAATTAAATCAATTATTAATAAATTAAATGACTAAATTATTATGTGTGAAGGAATAAGTCATTACTTTCCCCAACAATCGCTTTACTCTTCTAATAAATCTACATAAGTTATTAAGTATGCAATAAAAAAAATTTTGTATATATACATAATAGTAATGAATGGATACCAAAATTTAAATATACCAATATGCGAGTGTTACAGAACTTTTTAGATTAACTAGCATGTCAAAATTCCATCGCTCAGCATGAAAATGATGATATGTGGCTGAGCGATATACAAGGTGTGTGCCAAAGTAAACAGGACTTTTTGAATCTAGCGCCCGCTGGTGGCATCTATATATCTACGGCTACGTTAGAATCTGCTATCTTTATCGATTGGTCAGAGAATATGTTTGTGTTATCGGTGCGAAAATGAGCTTCGAACAAAGAGCCAACATTAAATTTTGTTTTAAAATTTGTAAAACTTTTACCGAAACGTTTCAATTGATGAAACAAGTTTATGGCGATGATTGCCTATCTCGTAGCAGAGTGCACGAGTGGTTTCAACGTTTTTAAAGTGGTCGATCGACGCTTGTGACCGATTATTTGATCGAAAATCACATTTTAACCATTAACCACTCCAAGTATTCATCTGATATGGCATCGTGCGACTTCTCGCTTTTCGGAAAAATGCATTTGCCCATGAAAGGAAAGCGTTATGCAGACGTAGAGGCCATTCAAAAGGCTTGCACCGGCATAATGGCGGCCATACCGGCCAACGAGCTAAAACACTCCTTGGAAATGCTTTTGGACCATGCAAAAAGCTGTATTGAAGCAGAAGGAGACTATTTTGAATAAAATAAATTGATATTGCTGAAAAAACTACTTGTTGTAATATGTTCTTTTTTAAGTCCTATTTACTTTGGAACGCACCTTGTAGTAATGGTAAGTTGTCATAACATTAATTTACAGATTCCATTATCAGTTCCCTCTATTTTTGCAGAAGAAGGCACGGTAAATCAATTCCAACGTACGTATGTATAGAAAACCTGCTCTAGAACCTTTGTATCAACGTTTATTTCTATGAAATTTTTATTTCTTAAAGAAGGAATTCAAAAAAATTTGCAATACGGGTATTGGTACGTATGCAGACAATTCGAATGATTAATGCGAGTAAATAAACATTTTTGTTTCATGATAGCAGTTACTGAAATTAATAATTCGCTCATAAAAATATTAATACATATCTTCTAAGCTCACCTGGCTATGTGGAACATCCACGTGTGAAAAGACTTATGGACGCCACTGACTAAGAAATTCATTCACGTCTGCGTGGTTCCCTTCTAGCATTACGCACTTGAACTACTCTAACAAACAGAGACTAATTGCGTTGTTGAACTGACATTAGCCCTTCCTCACCCGACCGATCGGTAGATTGGCTACTTTGTTTACAGACATATAAATTGGAGCTAATCTGAGGAGGTTTCGAAGGTGTGTCTTCATTCGGGAGTCAATACTTTGCATTTTCCCTTTTTTTGTACTTGTTTATACTTCCGCAACATGTTGCTGCACAACCTAATGGAGATAGATATAGAATTATATATTGAGTAGTCGAAAAAGACTTTTCGTATTTTGTCAATAGATGTCGTTGCAGTCGTACTCCTCCAGTGCTACCAATCACATTGTGTCATACCATATAGTGTTGGAGAAATGAGATTTTAAGCTTCATTTAATCAAAAAAAATTAAAATAGGGGAAGTTGAAAAAATGTTACAGCTGTTCAAAAATGAGTGAAAATCATGAAGAAATAATGGCTCGCTCGCTTCCGTTCTGGAAATTTCGATTTGACCTGATGGAATAATGTCTCTATCTATTTTTGCCGACATATGTGGTATAAAGTAAACAGGAACTTCGTTCGTTTTTCGCTGGAACATAGGAATCCTAAGGTAACATTATATATCAAATATAATCCATATCGGTGGAGTTAGTCCTGAGATATGGGTTTTTTCGAAATTTGGGCAATGCCACGCCCGTCGCCCAATTTTGACACCGGGTATTGAGTGGGCGGGGTTATAATCCGATTTCGTGTGTTTTTGCAGTTTCGTGTGGGATATTTAAGGAATTTGTGCTCGGAAAATTTTGATACTGTAGTGGGCTCAAACCCAATTTTTCTCAAAATTTTCTGCTGCAATCGCATTTGTCAGTTACAGTTTTATATCTCCGATTCCTCCAATCTACGAACTTGTATTCAATTTTAACCAAAGAACACGTATACCAAGATTCATATCGCTTCTACAGGTGGACAGGCAATTACTCGGATTTCAACTCGTCTCATCTCCCCAATCATTTGTATGTACATAACTGTATATTATTTTTAGGTGACACATACAATAGTTAGGTTAACAAAACTAATATTTATTTTTATATATTAAGCAAGAGTATAACTAAAGGACTATGTTCAACGGAAGTTTTAAATTTCACTTTCCAGTATACAAATTAAGCTCAAATGAATATATTAAATAAAATATTGCACGAATTTTGCTTTTGATGTGTGCCAGCTTATGACCGAAAATTTTTCAAATCGGACCAAAATTATTCAAGCACTCAGGTACCGAAGTTTCCTGATGCAAATTAATATTTATCGCAAATATCGGTCAATCAGAGAGAATTCTTATACATATGATACTTAATAATATGCCTCAGTGCCGAAAATGAGCTGAATTGGATCAATCATTCCCTCAGTCCCCATATACCTAAGAGAAAAATGTTCCTAATTTCGGCTGACTTTATACCGGAAATAAGGGTACATATGTGAGTTATGTTATTGAAATTGAAAGAGTGCGTTTTTCTATAACTATTATTAAAATTTGCAAACATTTTGTTGACTTTACTCGTGATCAGGGGCTGATCTAGAGAAGAATTTTGTGGGGGGACCTATATAATTTTGTACTTGCAACTCAAAGCCTTTTTGATGTATAACTTTTAACTTTTGGGGAGGGGGCTCTCCTTATTTTAAATGCCATATGATTCTTGCACATTTCAGCATTTTAAAGCACCAATTAATATAACGGGATAAAACTTTGCACAAAATAGCTCCTTTGAAGTGTGCCAAGACCGTAGGTACCAAATATTTGGGCATAGTACCGATGGTTAATTGTTACCGCAAACTTCAGAAAAGTGTGTGAGATATGTAAGTAAAATTCCAAGACAATCCTTTCCTGAATCAGAATTTTTTAATACTCGGCATTGGTGTGTGATCCTTAGAGCGTTGGTCATAACGTTAGTGATTGTGTCTAGGGATTTCTCCGTCACTAGTATATGGTAGCTATGTCGTCTGCATAGGCTGTGAATTTGGGTGCTTTTCTTCCAAATTTTTTTAGGAAGTTCATTAGCGATGCAATTACGGTCTCTTATTTCCAATACAGCGCCCTCCTACAGGCCTTTACGCTTTGAAACCACTTTCTTAAGCCCATTGAGTCAGCGCGCACGTTCACATAGGCGAGCTCAGGTCTGCCCAATCAAGCAAAGATCGCATACAACAGTTTCATTTTTACCATTCTCCATTTTTCTTGCAAAATCTGTCCAAAGGTGCCTCTTGGCTATCGCGATGACAGTCGCCGCCTCTTTATTAAAATTGTAAAACATTTGCAGGATAGAATTTTGTTGAGTTCCGTAGAGAATAGCCGATATTAACTTTCTGGATATGGAGATTTTGTATTGGATTACTTTATTAATTTATTCGGTTGAAATTGAAATGGTAAAGATTATAGCATATATTATATGCCTTTTCAAATCTCCAAATTTGTAAGGAACTGGCAAGAATGTCAAAATTTCTAAATACCTATTTAATTAAATCCAAAGCGGTTGTAAATTGGCGAGTTAAGGCGGTTAAGTGAAACTGTCTAAATACGGACAGCGCTCTTTTTATTGCCATGGTCTTTTGAGTGTGTGTGCTTGCAGAGACGTTGGAGCATTTTGCACACAATTCACACAGCTTTTTTTCAATCGTTCTCTTACGTTCGTTTTTCTGACGCCGTCGAAAAACCATAATGGCATTCAATTTGGCAATAATGGGCGCCATTGTTATTGTTATTACGGAAAATTTCAATGTGATTTTGGTAAAGTAGCCACTGAGTCACTCACTCTATCTCGGAGAACATGGAGACGCTGGTAGTTATTAAGCGTCCGAAAAAAACAGAAATTATAATAATTATGCGGAAAAGCGGTCGAAAATTGCGCAAAAATACATTGCAACTTGGTGCAATAGCAGCTGCTGCAGTAAACGTTGCTTTGCTTTGTACATTGTTGAATTGTTGCTGTAATTCAATTTGCGCGCCGACAACGTCGTCTAAGTACCAACAAATATCCAAGACAATATCACGATAGCTACGCTAACGGCAGTTATCTGCTGACGTCGCGAACGTTACGTGGAACAATGGCGCTGCCATCAATGGCTCCAATGTGGGTGCAAATGCTCGCAGCTATTGTTGCTCAATTTGTGAAAATTAAATTTTCATATTTGATAAATTTAAGCAGACAGCATTTGCTTAATAAAATCATATAGCTTGCGGCAAATCGAGTAAGTATTACAATGGCGCATGCCGCAGCAGAGTTACGGAGTGGCATAAAAGGCAGAGAGTACAGCGCATTCGGAGCATAGACCTTGATATATGTACGACTTTTAGTAGCTTTTCTTCAATAGTTACGAGTATTTTAATGTCGCCTTTTACTTACGTTTCAAGTTAATGGCATGATTTCCTCTGTACATTTAATAAATGACACAAATTTAATGAATTAATTTAAGTTGTTTAGTAAAAAACACATAAGGTTTATAAAAATTAAAATATTTTTCAAAATAGTCACCTATCGGTTCAGTAATCGACTTTAGATGCTCGAGTCATTGGGGAATAAGTGCAGCATGGTTTCAATCGGGAGAAAAATTTGGCTTTGCGTGCCCATGCAGCGCCGTATTAAAAGGCTCAGTATTCTGCATGTAAAATGATTGTTGTCAACTTTTTCAATCCAATCCATTCCCACTCTTTTCCCAAAATTGTAAAGTAGTGTCACCGTTATGGGATACTCGCCCATAGCGAATATTTAGAAGAAGATCTCATTTCAATTATTAACCAATTTATCCACGTTAATTCGTTCTTAAAAAGTATATATTCTTAACCATTGCCCGGGCCCGCAAAGTCACTGCTGAACAATTTGCTGCCAAATTTGCAAAAAAAAAGAAGTAATCACTTTCACTATTGGTAAATAAATATGCGTACGGATCTAAAATGCGCAAACCTTTTAACTTTTATTTATAACATAAATGTATAATTTATAAAGTTAGTTATTATAAATATCGACGGGATAAGCGGTGAGACTTCAATTCCGAGAAATGATTTGCCGATGCTGGCGACCGAGATGCCGCGGATCGAGGTCGAACTAGATATTCGCGTTAGAGTAGCAAGACGTTAACGCGGCGCAGTGGAGAAGCGAATGTATATGATCGATTGATGTGTCGAATTGCTTAGAACGAATTGCTTAGAACGAATTGTGTCTGCTATCCCGTTGCCTATCCCTTTTGTTTAGTGGGTTGGTGTACAGATGTGGTGAGTTATGTTGTAGTGTCATCAGCTGCGGTGAATTGAGCTGTTTTATTAAGATGCGCCAGTTTTACCGAGTAGAGGGGGTGGATGCATAACTCATTTCTTCTTATACGTTTCTGATTGTATTTGTTTTAGGTGACGAATTAAAAGATGCCCAGTGTTACGAAAATACTTTAGTTGAGGTCATCACAGATAAGTCGTGCCATGGTTCTGGGAGTTATAATTATAGGCCTAATGATTAGTTTTTGCTTTCTTGAGGTATTTAGACAAATCTGCTGCTGTCCAGATTCTATGGCTTCCATTGTACGAAGGATGTAAAATTCGTTCCTTCTTACTTAAAGTTCGCCTTGACTCGATCCTTAGAAACAACGCACAGAGTAGAAAGCTAATCAAGATAGTTATATTCATCACTTACTTTTAAAATGCTGTAAACTGTGGAATCAATTTTATCGACATGTTTTTTAAACATGCAGGTTGGTTTATTACCAAAATTAATTAAGTCCTGTTTGAGATCTCCAAGCCCCCAAATACTTAATGTAACGATTTCCAGTCAGTTGGCTTTCAGTCATTATGAATCTATTTCAACTCTAATTTGAAATGTGTTAAGTAGCATAATTTTCCCAATAATTAACTTAGGACTGAAATAATTATTTTTTGAAAGTATCGAAGTAATTCGTTAAATATTCGTTGATAGTAACTAAAGCCAAAATTAAACTAATGTGGGCCCATAGACAAGATTATTGCCAAGTCAGCGAAAAAGCAAAAGCCCACAAGAAAATACTGAGACTAATAAACACACATGCTGCAGGATATCAGTTGACTTTTTCTCGACGGTAACTTAGCTGTGCACATTTCTCAATCGCTTGGCTAAACTGGCGTCTAACTCACTGACTCAACCCGCATAGATCGAGCCATTTTGATTGTTTGGCCGGCAGAAATTAATCAAAAGTGCCATTAAATGCTGAAAGCCAGTCAGCGCTCACTCTTTCTGCTTGTGTCGACTGGAGGCAAGCGTAATGTTTTTAAATAAGTGACTGCGGTGTACAGAAGAAAGGCTTCACCTTCCAGGCTCTTGTTTATTGTTCAGCTAACAATTTAGTCTTTATGTATCATACCACTGAATTACCAGTCTGTCGCATGACGCTTAGGTAACAATTTTTCCACAGCAACAGCGTATACGTCATTTCGAGCCATTTTAATTGCATATTACTTAAGTTTCACCTTTTTGCTTATAGTTAACGCCCGCTGCATACATTCATGAACTCACACATATAAATTCATGAAGTCTTACCGTCTCGTTTTTTGTTTTATTCTGCAGCGCATTATACAACACCGTCTAGTTACGTGTGCGCAGGCGCTTTCACGAAATTAATTACTACCGCAATCCTTCCACAGCACCTCTGTTACTATGGTATATTTATTATGATTACTTAATTTTTTTAATTAGAGATAAAAAAGATTGTCATTTTCCGATTAAAATCGCTGTATTAAATATATTTTTGAAAAGCTGAGCAGCACAATTTTTAAATATTATCTGAAAGTGACAGCAATAAATTTGAAGTAACCATAAAGCTTTAATAGGAAATGTGCGGAAATCTCGCGTTATATTTTTACACTCTTGCAGACAGTTGCTACAGAGTATTACCAGGTTGTTCAATAATCAAAAATTTTGTCATTTTTGTTTTGCTGGTACACTCTTCATATGAAAGTAAGTATGTAATCTGTCAATACATTCTTTGTTTATAATGTTAAAAGTGCATAATGATTGTTCATCTACAATTAGAACAGTAGGAAGATGGGTTGCTGAATTTAAACGTAGTCGTATAAGTCGTGAAGACGATCCACGTGAAGGACGTTCAAAAAGCGTATCAACACCAGGAATCATAGCGAAAATACAGGATATGGTTTTGGAATATCGTCGATTGACTGAGAGTTTTAAAAAGGTTAAAGTGGATTTTGTGCGTTGATTCATCACTATGGACTATGGACTTGGGTCTATTACCGTGGTCAATCAAAACATGAGGCTAAAGAGTGGTGTGAACCTGGTTGTTCGGCTTCGAAACGAGTTCGTGTCCGGAAATCGACCAAGAAGGTTATGGCATCAGGGCTTTGGGATGCGAGAGGAATTTTGTTTGTGAATTACATACAAACTGGTAAAACAATTAATTCTGAATATTATTGCAACCTTTTGGACCAGTTGAAGGAAAAAATTCGTGAAAAAAGACCTGGTTTGCAGAAGAAAAAAAATCCTTTTTCATCAGGACAATGCACCGTGTCACAAGAGCATTTTTGACAATGGCTAAAATCCATGAATTAAAGTTCGTATTCACCAGATTTGGCCGTGAGCAACTTCCATTCGTTCCATACAAGTAAATGTTTTTATACAGAGTATAATAGATTTGCTCACATAACGGTTGTACGCATCACGTAAAATTAATCGAGATAGATATAGGGTTATACAAGTATATAAATGATAAGGCTGACTAGAAAAGTTGAAATCTGGTGACTGTCTGTCTGTCGTCTGCAAGCTGTAACCTGAGTAAAATATGAGATGCCTTAATGAAATAATCGTATACGGGTCCCTTAATTCAAAAAAATACGAAATCGTAGATAAGCGTAATCGGACCACTACCGCACCCACAAATCGCCATTAAAACCACGTACTAAATCCTGAACTCCGTCGTAATTACTTGTATTTGGCTCACGGAACTGCCGTTAGGCATTACATCGTGGTACCAAGCTTAGCCAATCGGCTCTTCACTCACACATTTTCGCTCTGATTCCGAATAATCTTTCTGTTTTCGCTGCGTTGCCACTCTCTCTTCCTTAACTCTTGCTTAGCTATAGCCCACGCTCTCATTCTGTACCAGGCCGCCTTCGATTCGATCATGTAAGGCACTATATTCTCCGGTGTCACGCGATTGATTATCACATTCTCTATTCCTAGTCTTTCTTTTTTGAATTTTGGGCAGGAAAAGAAGATATGTAATGCATTTTCATAGCTGCTGCTACAGAAGGAGCAATTTGTTTCTTCATAATGTCCGTATTTGTATAGATATTTTCTATAACATCCATGGCCTGTTAAAACTGCGTAAGGTAAAAATCAGCTTCTTCGACGATCTTCGACCTTTCCTACTGATGAAAGTATAAAAATAAGGTGAAAGATATGGAGCTCGATATCTCCCGCGTTCATTCGAATAATTATAGTGGATATTTTGGGTACGAAACGCGTTCTTCGTCGACTCGTCTCGATAAAGCTGATTTTTTTTTTTAAAATAGTACGATTGTTACCGAATTTTAAGTCAAAAACGCAATGAATACCATCGATCAAGCACAGTATTAACCAGGGGTCGAATCGTTACATTCGTATAAGGATCGGCAAACTACGAAATAAAATTACGTGATACGCCAATCGAGAGAGTTTTAGGATATGGCAAGAGCGGAAGGTATCATCCCACAAATATTGCAAGATTTGCTAACGTTCGTGCGACATTACGTAACATCAGCATAAAATTTGAAATAAGTTATGACCCTCATAATTGAATCTGACCACACATAAGAAATAGACACCGGGGAAGCGAAGCACCTACGGTTCGGTATGTCATCGTATTACGATAGAAGCGTTAGGATCTCATATGACACAATACGAAATACAGATTTTTACGTGACGAGTGTTGCGTTCGCGGATGTAAGGGTTCGATCCCAGATTTGGTCCAAGTGATTTTTTCTTGTTCCCCTAACTGATATTGTCGCTCCGTGAAACCCGTTTTCTGTCGATCGAAGAGATAAGACAAGATTTCACCAGATTTTATTGATTTTATTCACAATTGTACTTTGTTATTAGAAAAGCACGTTCATTCAATTTCATTAAAATTAATTTTATGAACGAATCAAATAAAATTTAAAATTGGGTTATATAGGAAGTTGGCGCTGTTACTGTCCGATTTCGATCAATGAAAATGTTAAATGAATTTTATGTACCGAATTTGGTTGAAATCGGCTAAGCAGGTCCTGAGATATGTGATTTTACCCAAAAGTGGCCAAGCCCATTGTCCAACTTTTACACTTTCAGGATAAAAATTAAATTTCACCCAGACACGTCCCCACCAAAGTTCAAGTCCATTTTCAATCATACGAGTATAGCGTAAAGTCAGCTGGATGTTTGAAAATCTTAATATTAGTTATATAGGCGCTATGTCAAGTTTTCGTTCAAATGAATCTATTTTAGGTACAACAAGTAAGGAAGGGTTAAGTTCGGGTGTCACCGAACATTTTATACTCTCGCATGATAAAGTGATAATCGAGATTTCATTATACGTCATTTACATATTTTTCAAATACCGTATTTTTGTAAAGTTTTATTCCGCTATCATCATTGGTTCCTAATGTACTAATATTATACAGAGAAGGCATCAGATGGAATTCAAAATAGCTTTATATTGGAAGAAGGCGTGGTTGTGAACCGATTTCACCTATATTTCGTACATGGCAAAAGGGTGTTAAGAGAATATTATATACCGAATTTCATTGAAATCGGTTGAGTAGTTCCTGAGATATGGTTTTTGGTCCATAAGTGGGAGAGGCCACGCCCTTTTTCAATTTTTGAAAAAAGCCTGGGCGCACCTTCTTTCTGCAATTTCTTTCGTAAAATTTAGTGTTTCTGACGTTTTTTGTTAGTCGGTTAACGCGCTTTTAGTGATTTTCAACATAACCTTTGTATGGGAGGTGGGCGTGGTTATTATCCGATTTCTTCCATTTTTGAACTGTATATGGAAATGCCTGAAGAAAATGATTCTGTAGAGTTTGGTTGACATAGCTATAGTAGTTTCCGAGATGCGTACAAAAAACTTAGTAGGGGCGGGGCCACACCCACTTTTCCAAAAAAGTTACGTCAAAATATGCCCCTCCCTAATGCGATCCCTTGTGCCAAAGTTCACTTTAATATCTTTATTTATGGCTTAGTTATGACACTTTATAGGTTTTCGGTTTCCGCCATTTTGTGGGCGTGGCAGTGCGCCGATTTTGCCCATCTTCGGACTTAACCTTATGGAGCCAAGGAATACGTGTACCAAGTTTCATCATGATATCTCAATTTTTACTCAAGTTACAGCTTGCACGGACGGACGGACAGACGGACGGACGGACAGACAGACATCCGGATTTCGACTCTACTCGTCGCCCTGATCACTTTGGTATATATAACCCTATATCTGACTCTTTTAGTTTTAGGACTTACAAACAACCGTTATGTGAACAAAACTATAATACTCTCGTTAGCAACATTGTTGCGAGAGTATAAAAATACACTGTTATGAGTAATATACGCTCTCTCATTTTTATTAACTACTCACATATGGGCCAATATATGCAGTAAAAAGTAACCCGAAAATTCGAAAATCGTTATATTAGGTATATGGGTGCTAAAGGAAGTATTGGTCCGATTCAACCCATTTTTGACATGTAGACGTACCATTGTCAGAGAAGGATTATCCTTGAAGTTCAATTATATATCTCGCATGTTGACCGATATTTTCGGTTAAAAGTCAATTATGGAATATGGTACGTTATCCACATATTCGGTACCTAAGAGCTTAAATAGTTTAATGGTGACAATTTTTGGGCATAAGATGGTATACATTAAAGGATACGATATTTATACCAACCACACAAATACCGTCGTAAGCTCTGCAAACTATATATGTATATGTATGTATAAATAAACGGCGTGACGAGTTGAGTCGATATAGCTGTATCCGTCATTCTGTTTGTATTTCTGTGAACCCTCAGAGTCCCTCAGGTTTTAAGATATTCATCTGAAATTTTGTTGACCGCCTATAACGGTACTCTATAGCAAATAGCTGGCATACAAACTAAACAATCGAAATAAAGTGGTTTTTCATACTTATGTCAAGATATCGTCACGAAATTTGGCGCTTTACTACAATTTCCGAACATAATTCTCAGTTTGGCTATAGCTTATAGCTGCCATTAAAACAGACCGATCAAACTTAGAATAAAAACAAGTAAGGAAGGGCTAAGTTCGGGTGTCACCGAACATTTTATACTCTCGCATGGTAAAGTGATAATCGAGATTTCATAATACGTCATTTACATATTTTTCAAATACCGTATTTTTGTAAAGTTTTATTCCGCTATCATCACTGGTTCCTAATGTTTATACTCCTATTATACAGAGAAGGCATCAGATGGAATTCAAAATAGCTTTATATTGGAAGAAGGCGTGGTTGTGAACCGATTTCACCCATATTTACATTCTGACATAAGGTTTGTTAGAAAAACGAAAATCCGTATATGTAGTATAGTAGTGTTGACCCGATTTTATCTATTAACTATTATCATGCCATATACTAAAATAATGTTCCCTGGGTTTTACGTCTAATCACCAATCGTATATTCGTATCGTACATCTTTATAGTATTGGGTATATGGGAGCTCAGGGAAGTATTGACCTGATTGAACTCATTTTTAAACTCTCGCAACAAAGTTGCTAAAGAGAGTATTATAATTTTGTTCACATAACGGTTGTTTGTAAGTCCTAAAACTAAAAGAGTCAGATATAGGGTTATATATACCAAAGTGATCAGGGTGACGAGTAGAGTTGAAATCCGGATGTCTGTCTGTCCGTCCGTCCGTCTGTCTGTCCGTCCGTCCGTCTGTCCGTCCGTCCGTGCAAGCTGTAACTTGAGTAAAAATTGAGATATCGTGATGAAACTTGGTACACGTATTCCTTGGCTCCATAAGAAGGTTAAGTTCGAAGGTGGGCAAAATCGGCCAACTGTCACGCCCACAAAATGGCGGAAACCGAAAACCTATAAAGTGTCATAACTAAGCCATAAATAAAGATATTAAAGTGAAATTTGGCACAACGGATCGCATTAGGAAGGGGCATATTTGGACGCAATTGTTTTGGAAAAGTGGGCATGGCTCCGCCCTCTACTAAGTTTTTTGTACATATCTCGGAAACTACTATAGCTATGTCATCCAAAGTCTACAGAGTCGTTTTCTTCAGGCATTTCCATATACAGTTCAAAAATGGAAGAAATCGGATAATAACCACGCCCACCTCCCATACAAAGGTTATGTTCAAAATCACTAAAAGTGCGTTAACCGACTAACAAAAAACGTCAGAAACACTAAATTTTACGGAAGAAATGGCAAAAGGAAGCTGCACCCAGGCTTTTTTTAAAAATTGAAAATGGGTGTGGCGCCGCCCACTTATGGACCAAGAACCATATCTCAGGAACTACTAGACCGATTTCAATGAAATTCGGTATATAATGTTTTCTTAACACCCTGATGACATGTACGAAATATGGGTGAAATCGGTTCACAACCACGCCTTCTTCTAATATAAAGCTATTTTGAATTCCATCTGATGCCTTCTCTGTATAATAAGAGTATAAACATTAGGAACCAATGATGATAGCGGAATAAAACTTTACAAAAATACGGTATTTGAAAAATATTTAAATGACGAATAATGAAATCTCGATTTTTCACTTTACCATGCGAGAGTATAAAATGTTCGGTGACACCCGAACTTAGCCCTTCCTTACTTGTTATACATAGTGTTACTATTGTCAGGAAAGGATACTCTCTGAATTTCTATTGCATATCTTACACTTTGACCAATATTTTAGTTAAAAGTCAACTATAGATACTGGGTCCACATACACGGTACCTAGGGGCTTGAACAGTTTGGGTTTGGACAGTTTTTAGTCATAAGGCGGCATACTTTAAAATAAACTGCAAAAGTTTATGCCGTTATATTAATTACTTCTTAATTTGTGTACTGGAAAGTGAAAGAATAAAATGGAATTTAAAATAGTGTTATATAGGCGTGGTTATAATCCGATTTTATCCAATTTCGCACTGCGATAGAGGAGAGTGAGAATAATGTCACATACTAAATTTAGTCGAAATCGGTAGGACAGGTACCGGGATATGTGATTTCACCAAAAAGTGGGAGGTGCTACGTACATACCTCAATACGCTGTTTATAATTCTTAACAGTACCGTTGGGCGGGGCCACGTCCACTTTTTCAAACTTTTTAGCCAACAGGTGCCCCGTGCTGCTGCGATCTCCTGTGTCAAGTTAGAGTCTTATATCTTAATTTAGTCTTTAGTTATGAGACTTTATAAGTTTTCGGTTATTTGCATTTTATGGGCTTGGCCTTAGTCCCATCTACGAACTCGAATTTTTTTTTTGTACTATATAAATATCCGATATAAACAAAAAAAAAAAAAAACATAAAAACAGAACAGCTGGTTTCAGTGCCAGCAACCTTCTAGGCAAAAAAACTTTGTCTGGCAGAATTTATTGGAAAATCAACTCCAAAACAACTCTGAAACCACTCTACAACACTTTAAGCGAGATATAAGACGCCTGTCTGGCTTCAAAGAGCTTGTTACAATCTATTACTTAAACACCCAATCTGGATTAACTAACGACCTGAATATACATATATAATAGTGAACGCTTTCGCCGAATACTGGAGCTCCTATTCTATTGACTCTAGTCCAATCCAAACAGTTCGTGGCGGAAAAACGAAAATCTCTAAATAAATGATATTTTGGCAATTCAGCGACAAATTTAGAATCAAATATCACCTCTGACGAGAGTAATGACGCATTATCCAACTGGAATGTATTGGATTACCTATGACATGTTAAGAAATATCCCAAAACTTAAAACAAAGCATAGTAAATCTTTACTATAAAATACTTTCAGACGGTAAATATTCTCAAAATAGGAAAATAGCTACAACCATTCAAATACCGAAAGCTGGAAAATCTTCAACAGAACTTACAGCTATAGACTTATTTCCCAGCTTTTCTGTTTAGGAAAACTTTTGGAGAAAATCATATAATGATCATTGGCATGTAGAGAAGAATAGACTAGTCTGTCGCAACCAAGTCGTATTCAGAAAGGTTAAGGTACAATAGACGCCCTTTTACACTTCGCACCATCCTGAAAATCCTAATATTAGCTATAAGAAGGCGAGATCAAGTTTTCGCCCAATTTTATCCATTTTAGGCACAAAGAGACACTATTATAATGAAACACACTATCTTAATTTTATTAAGGTAATTGAAATTGGCCTATATGCAGAATAAAGTCACCCGGAAATTCGAAAATCTTTGTAATAGGTATGTGCGGGTTAAAAAAAGAATTGATCCGATTCAACTCATATTTGACAGGTGCCTATCCAACATGCTGTTACAGTGTATCATAGTTTTGTTAACTTAACGTTGGTTTGTACCATCTAAAACTAATCGATAGATATAGAATTATATATATATTTAAATGATCAGGATGAATAGACGAGTTGAATTCCGAGTGACTGTCGGCGTATCCGTGCAAGCAATAAAAAAGAGAAAACGTCTTTATTCGAATCCTTATAAAATGTCGTAATTTGGTACGAAATGAATTTCATTATAACTTTGTTCACAAGACTGCAGTAGCAAGGGACACCTGTGGGCTAAAATAATGGGTTGTCAAAAAAGTCTTGCGGTATTTTTATTGATTTTTTTTTATTGAAATTGAAATGAATTTTTAATGACTCATGCCCAGCTCTTGACCGATGTTACGGCTGCTACTATGCCGGTCTCTTTCGACCAATTCAGCGATTTTATCGCAATTTTCGACGACAGGCCTTCCGGAGCGTGGCGCATCTTCGACCACCTCTACACCAGAAATAAAATGTTGAAACCATCGTTGTGCGGTGGAAATGGAAACTGTATCGGGTCCATAAACTGCACAAATTTTATTGGCGGCTTGAGATGCATTTTTGCCTTTTTCGTAGTAGTACTGTAAAATATGCCGTATTTTCTCTTTATTTTGCTCCATGTTTGCGACGCTATAACTCACGAACGACTTAAAAGAAACGACAATCAATCAAACACGTGTTAGCGCGTGAAATGAGCTTTCAAAAAAGGTATAGCGTGACCCGCAAGACTTTTTTGACAACCTAATATAAAAAAATGGTCGTAGTCCCGCCCTCTAATAGGTTTAATGTAAATATCTCCACTTAACCGAATTCGGTACGTAATATTATTATGACATCGTGGTGTTAAAGAGCGAAAACACGCAAAATCATATTACAACCACTACCCCATCCCATTAATAAAAATTTTAATTCCAACTGTTCCTTTACTTTCCAGTATATATGTACATAAACAGGATAATTGGCGTAAAACTTTAAACAAATAATACCTTTAAGATATGATCTGACGATAACTGTTCAAATTCCTTACAGAATGAAAATATGAACAATATGGCCTTCAGCCCATCGACTGAAAACGAATTCCACGGAGCGGCAACTTCTGTATGGGGAACAAGAAATGGAAATGAAACTGAAAAATTTGCAAAATCAAAAAAAAATTAAGAATAATGGAAATACAAATGAAAGAAAGATTGGCAAAGTGGTGCAAGTAAATGTTATATTATTTGGAGCACCTCATTAAAAACATATTAACTTACGTGTTAATTAAACCAATAAACATTGATTATACATGTCTAAATACCATATATTAAGTTGTTAAATGATTTTGTATGAAGTCAAGAAGACTACTTCTTGTGTTGCTTCCTGGTGGTAAGATATATTGAGGTGGGTCAAGTTCAATCCGTTCCTCGTTTTCCATTTTAAAAATGGATTACAATATTATGAAAAATGCAACATACCATAATCCACTAATTGCATACTTTTTTATTTTGTTCATTTATGATTTTAAATTTAAATTCCTTCAAGCTACCGAATTTTTCTTTTAAATGTCAAAACAATTTTCAATTCGCAAGTGATATTTTGAAAAGCACTTGTTGAAACTTTAGTCCGTGCTCTTTTGTCTCTACGGTGTCAATAAAAATTGCTTCTTGGATAGTCGTTGTCTGCAGCCATACACTGCGAGTTAGATAAAAGTATGAGTATGTTTTTGGAAGAGGTTATCCTATCATGAATTGTCTAATTCGTAATCTATAGACACAAACCGCTTGGATTTGAATAGCATACTAAATATTCTAAAACCAAATCGCTTGAGTCAAAGTAATACAATTTCAACGCGCTTTTAAAATCAATTAAATTTGTCCAAAAACAGCTTATGTAAGTCAGAATAGGACGATATGCATAAATAAAGTTGGATTCCAATCCCACGGTCCCTGCTTGCATTTGTCAAACAAACCTAATTGCTTAAAGTAAAACTAAATTAGGGAATGTAACACCAAGAACAAATGACAAACTATGTAGCACACAACGAAGGTTTACTATTTATAAAACACAAAAATATAAGACAAAATTTAAGGAAGACTACGGTCGGGTGTAACCGAACATTACATACCCTTGTAACTTATCAGGATCAAAGCCGGGAAAATACTTTCAGCTGCATAAGATTTGTTAGTTATATGGGGTCTGGGGAAGTTTTCACCCAGTTTTATTCATTTATATTTAATTAAAATAACTCTCACATTTGCCGATAGATGCGGTATAAAGTCAACCGGAAGTTCGAAAATTACTATACATTTGTTATATGGGGCTAAAGGAATTATTCATTCGATTCAATCGATTTTTGTCACACAGACATACAATTATCAGAAAGCGACTCTCTAGAAATTGCAATAATATATTTCACAGAGAGTGCGATATTTCCGGTAAAAAGTTAGTAACAGGCAGTGTGAACAAATATGGTCCGGTTTTGACTATTTTTAGATTTAGTGAGAGATGGAATTTAAAATTGTGTTGTATGTGAAGTAGGCGTTATGTGCAGAACTTGGTTGAAATTGGTCGAGTAGGTCTGAAGGTATGAGTTTTTACGCCCATCATCCAAATTTGATTCCGGTTCCTATAAAGCCCTCTTGTATCATCTGGGAGTAAAATATAATACCTTTGGCACATTGCACTTTCAGTAGTTTTTATATGGGGAGAGGGCATGGATTTAATCCCATTATATTTTCACAGGGTGAGTAGTTAAGCCAAGAAAATATGCTTCTAATGAATTTTATTCATATAGTTTGAATGATTTAGGAGATATGTACTTTAAACTTATTAGAGGGTTGGACCAACTCACTTCTAACAAATTTTTCAGCCCCAGATTTCCCTTCCTAATGCAATTCGGCTTACTAATTAATATCCTTGTACCTTATTATGGGGTTTAGTTATGGCACTTTACTGGTTTTCTACGTCTTGTGGATGGCGCCCATCTACAAACTTGTCTTTACTGTTTTGCCAGCGAACACGGGTACTAAGTTTCATTAATGTATCGTAATTTTTTGCTCATAAAATCGTTTGTAGGACTGACAGACAGACAGTCACTTGGATTTCAACTCGTCCTATCTTCAATTTTCTTCAATTTTGTTTTTTTTATGTTTTTAGTAAGCATCATTCATAGCTTCGTCTCAGTTGTCGTAAAACGGAGAAGAGTGAAAGAGTGCCTGTTCTACACACAAGGTGAGTTCCAAAGGCCTTTTTGAATCTAGCGTATCCTGGTGGCGCCATCTATATGTCGATTAGTGCGTTAGAATCTGCTATCTTTATCGATTGTCCAGTGAGTGATTTCATGACATTTCATTGATAGGAAGTGAAGTTATTGCGTTTTAAGTGTCAGTATGTTTGTGTTATCGGTGCGAAAATGAGCTTCGAACAAAGAGCCAACATTAAATTTTGTTTTAAAATTGGAAATCTCCATCTATCCATCGAAACTGTGCGTGAATTCATCAAACATCAGCCGAAATCATCATTGAAATTCATGGAAATGGAATTGAACATCTCCAAAACATCGATTTATAGTATTTTCACTGAACATTTGGGCTTACGAAAGGTGTGTGCACGGTTTGTTCCGCACAAATTGACAGACGACCAAAAAGTGCTCAGAATCCAACATTCAAAGAACGATTCATCTTGTTCTTAATCGGCGTAGACACCGCTTACGCGATTAAAGCCGAGTTAACAACAGCGCGCCAGTCGTTCCTTCTTTTCGCTACGTGGCGCCAATTGGATATTCCAAGCGAAGCCAGGTCCTTCTCCACTTGGTCCTTCCAACGGAGTGGAGGTCTTCCTCTTCCTCTGCTTCCCTCGGCGGGTACTGCGTCGAATACTTTTAGAGCTGGAGTGTTTTCATCCATCCGGACAACATGACCTAGCCAGCGTAGCCGCTGTCTTTTAATTCGCTGAACTATGTCAATATCGTCGTATATCTCGTACAGCTCATCGTTCCATCGAATGCGATATTCGCCGTGGCCAATACGCAAAGGACCATAAGTCTTTCGCAGAATTTTTCTCTCGAAAACTCGTAACGTCGACTCATTGGCTGTTGTCATCGCCTAAGCCTCTGCACCATATAGCAGGACGGGAATTATGAGCGACTTATAGAGTTTAGCTTTTGTTCGTCGAGAGAGGACTTTACTTTTCAATTGCCTACTCAGTCCGAAGTAGCACCTGTTGGCAAGAGTTATCCTGCGTTGGATTTCTAGGCTGACATTGTTGGTGGTGTTTACGCTGGTTCCAAGATAGACAAAATTATCTACAACTTCAAAGTTATGACTGTCAACAGTGACGTGAGAGCCTAGTCGCGAGTGCGACGACTGTTTGTTTGATGACAGGAGATATTTCGTTTTGCCCTCGTTCACTGCCAGACCCATTTTCTGTGCTTCCTTGTCCAGCCTGGTGAAAGCAGAACTAACGGCGCGGGTGTTGAGGCCGATGATATCGATATCATCGGCATACGCCAGCAGCTGTACACTCTTATAGAAGATGGTACCTTCTCTATTTAGTTCTGCAGCTCGAACTATTTTCTCCAGAAGCAGGTTGAAGAAGTCGCACGATAGGGAGTCGCCTTGTCTTAAACCTCGTTTGGTATCGAACGGCTCGGAGAGGTCCTTCCCGATTCTTACGGAGCTTTTCGTGTTGCTCAACGTAGGTTTACACAGCCGTATTAGTTTTGCGGGGATACCAAATTCAGACATCGCGGCATACAGGCAGCTCCTTTTCGTGCTGTCGAAAGCAGCTTTGAAATCGACGAAGAGGAGGTGTGTGTCGATTCTCCTTTCACGGGTCTTTTCCAAGATTTGGCGCATGGTGAATATCTGGTCGGTTGTTGATTTTCCAGGTCTGAAGCCACACTGGTGAGGTCCAATCAGTTTGTTGACGGTGGGCTTTAATCTTTCACACAATACGCTCGATAGAACCTTATATGCGATGTTGAGGAGGCTAATCCCACGGTAGTTGGCGCAGATTGTGGGGTCTCCTTTTTTATGGATTGGGCATAGCACACTTAAATTCCAATCGTTGGGCATGCTTTCGTCCGCCCATATTTTACAAAGAAGCTGATGCATGCTCCTTATCAGTTCTTCGCCGCCGTGTTTGAATAGCTCGGTCGGCAATCCGTCGGCCCCTGCCGCTTTGTTGTTCTTGAGGCGGGCAATTGCTATTCGAACTTCTTCATGGTCGGGCAATGGGACGTCTGCTCCATCGGCATCGATTGAGGAATCGGGTTCGCCTTCTCCTGGCGTTGTACATTCTCTGCCATTCAGCAGGCTGGAGAAGTGTTCCCTCCATAATTTAAGTATGCTCTGGGCATCGGTCACTAGATCACCTTTGGGGGTTCTACAAGAGTATGCTCCGGTCTTGAAACCTTCTGTAAGCCGCCGCATTTTTTCGTAGAATTTTCGAGCATTACCCCTGTCGGCCAACTTATCAAGCTCTTCATACTCACGCATTTCGGCCTCTTTCTTTTTCTGTCTGCAGATGCGTCTCGCTTCCCTCTTCAATTCTCGGTATCTATCCCATCCCGCACGTGTAGTGGTCGATCGTAACGTTGCGAGGTAGGCAGCCTGTTTTCTCTCCGCTGCGGCGCGGCACTCCTCGTCGTACCTGTTGTTCTTTTGCACTTTCCGAAAACCAAGGGTTTCGGATGCAGCTGTACGTAAGGAGTTTGAAATGCCGTCCCACAGTTCCCTTATACCGAGTTGTTGATGAGTGCTCTCAGAGAGCAGGAGTGCAAGCCGAGTAGAAAATCGTTCGGCTGTCTGTTGTGATTGCAGCTTCTCGACGTCGAACCTTCCTTGTGTTTGGTGGCGTGCGTTTTTTGCTCTACAGAGGCGGGTGCGAATCTTAGCTGCAACAAGATAGTGGTCCGAGTCAAGGTTAGGACCTCGGAGCGCACGCACATCTAAAACACTGGAGACGTGTCTTACGTCTATCACAACATGATCGATCTGGTTGGTAGTTTTTCGATCCGGTGACAGCCAGGTATCTTGGTGGCAGGGTGCAATAGCGCCTTGTGAAATAAGGCCTTTAAGGCCTTATTTCACTATTGAAAGAGATTATTTCAAAAAAGGCTTTATTACACTTCGAAAGAGAAATAAAGCCCTAAAGGCCTTATTGCTCTTTCATTTTTTTTAATGAAACAATAATATTCTAATTCTTTTTGTGTTTTATTGAATAGTTACACACAAATTTCACGTTAACCAAAGTTAATAGAACATAAATAATTCAGAAAAAGAATTTCATATTAAAAAAAATTAATAGAACATTAATAATTCAACAAAAAATTTTTATATTAAGAAAAATTAATGGAATAATAATAATTCAAAAAAAGAACCCCAAATCAAAATAAACGAACGAAAATTAGACAAAAATGTGTTTGGCTTCTTGAACGACACACTGGACCTAAAGTTGACACAGAATTCCTTTTTTTTCCGCGTCCAATTTTTCATAACAATCACTGCAAATCTTAAAATGACTACATGGCAATAACTATATATTTCTTTGTTTTTCATAACAAATAATGCATGTCAAAGTATTTTCAATGGTGCAAGGCAGGACAGATGGTAAGGTATCAATTATTGGATCAACCTCATCATTCAAAGCGTTCAAAGACACCTCATTATATAAGTTATAACTTAACTGGCTAAGACAGTCGTTCACACTGGTTATACCATTTTCCAAATTTCTTAAGACAGTTTTAATCAAATTTTCTCGGGTTTTTTGCCTTTTTAATTTTGCTACACATATTGAAATACTGCCGTCCAATGATTTTTTTAAAATCAATTGATTTTGTCATTGTTAAATGGTCTATCAATTTATAAAAACTTCCGTGTTTCGAAAGGTATTTACCCAATTGCCCATGGAACGATTCTATTAAGCTTGTAGTTTTAATGGATTCGTTATAAACGGAGAATTTTAATGCGCCTTCCTAAAAAGAAAGAAGTCATATACTTATGTATGTACATACATATGTTATTTCTTAAAACGGGAGTATTAAATATTTTATGGAATATACCTTTTTAATCCACTGTCTTTCGAAATATGCTATGAATTGTTCAAAAATGCTATTTAAATTATAACTCAAAACATGATTTTTCAGATTTAGATATCCAATTAATATATCGTCCGGTTTTAACAGCGGTAATATTAGAAATTTGCGAAACAATTGTTTCGCATCATTATCTTTATTTAATTTCGACATGAACTTAGGAAGTTTTGAAGCATTCCTTCGAACAGCTTGTGTAAAATGAAACCAACATGTCTTTAATTTTGTTTGTGGATAAATCTGTGACAATGCTTCTCTTAAGCCATACTCAAAATCCGTGGTGAATGTTGTGGGCTTCATGTCAAAAATATTACTTTGGATGTATTGTAGTACATGGATATATGCATTCAAAGATTTGTTTGACATTAAAATGTAGATAAAAGCAAATGTCTAAAAAAAAATGTACAAATATTAATTTAACCTCAACAATATATAAAAAAAGGATACTTACATGTTCATTATGAGCAATATGAAATATTAGCAGCTGCTTAAAGCTATTGGAACTACTTATCGGTACTACACCAAAAGTCCCATCTATTAAATAATGACGTGGTTCGCCAGTAGGCATATTCATTATTGAGTTACACATTGTAGGGGACACAAAAATTGAGTAACCGAAATCCTCTTTAATCACCGTACCACGATAGAATGGAAAATCATTGTCTTATTTTGAATTTGTATAATTCTTGCGAATTTCTGGGTTTTCAAAAATTTAAATTATGTCATGGAAATTTTGAGGTGCTTTTGGCAAGGCTTCCGATTTTATGTTTATTAATTGCCTTCGCATTTTCCCAAATTCAACCAAATGAGCAGACACTTTAGCCTTTTTGCAATTCTCATCATACACTTGACGAACACTTGACCTTTTCAATGACATTCTATTAGCGCATTCGAATTTAATAGAATTAATTAAACTTAATTTCTTTTTAACTTCATTTTGGGCCTCATGGTTGTGCACTAAGCTTTTATTTGTTTTACGGCAATGTATTGCATTGTTCAAATCCACGGCAATATTGACGAGACATCCATTTTAATAACAATTATAATATTTTGTATTATTTTGAGAATATTTAAATTTATAAATTTGTCCCTCTGTTGGAATATGTAATAATTTGCTGGTTTTCCTCAAACCCGGAATTATATTATGAACAAGTATATCATCACTTTCCATTTTCACGATTTTGAAGAATTAATTGAACAACACACGTGGTTTAACAAATGACTAAATACGACCGACATTATAACACAGTTTAGTAAACGAAATGCTGTTATCAACAACAAGAAAAACAAAAAATTTAACAGTGTAACAAAAGTATCAAAAATGTTATTTCGATGTTATTGTATTACAATAACAAGGAAGAAATAATTATATGTTGTTTAGTTTAAAAAAAAAAGTGTTCTATTTAATGTAAAATAGTACAATTTTGATCACAATAAATCATAAATATAAAAAATTATGAACGTGTGTTCTTCAATTATTTACTTAAAAACTTGAAAATGGTCCGGTGGATGGTCGTGGGCGCGGGCGCGGGCGGCGGCGCGGATGTGCGCGGACGCACGAACCGGCGGACGCGGATGGGTGCGGGGGTGGACGCACAGCCGGAAATCAAATCTTCGTGATAACCCCAATCATATCGGTAGTTGGTTGTCATTTATGTTTAATAAAAAAAAAATAAGGCTTTATTGCACAATTGGGTAAATTTTCATAAAGGCTTTATTGCTCTTTCGAAGTGTAATAAAGCCTTTTTTGAAATAAATGGGTTATTTCACTTTCAATAGTGAAATAAGGCCTTAAAGGCCTTTTTTCACTAGGCGCTATTGCACTCCGCCAGCTTGATGAATCTTTTTATGCTGGAATCTAGTACTACAGATAACCATATTTCGGGCCCCGGCGAAGTCGATCAGCCTCAACCCATTTGGGGATGTTTCGTCGTGGAGGCTGAATTTACCGACTGTTGTGCCAAATATACCTTCTTTGCCCACCCTGGCGTTAAAGTCGCCAAGCACGATTTTGACATCGCGGCGGGGGCAGCTCTCATAAGCGCGCTCCAAGCGCTCATAGAAGGCATCTTTGGTCACATCGTCCTTCTCTTCCGTCGGGGCGTGGGCGCAAATCAGCGATATGTTGAAGAAGGTTTATTTGACCAAAATCACATTTTAACCATTAACCACTCCCCGTATTCATCTGATATGACACCGTGCGACTTCTCCCTTTTCGGAAAAATGCATTTGCCCATGAAAGAAAAGCGTTATGCAGACGTAGTGGACATTCAAAAGTCTTGCACCGGCATACTAGCGGTCATACCGGCCAATGAGCTAAAATACTCGTTCGACATGCTTTTGGACTGTGCAAAAAGCTGTATTAAAGCAGAAGGAGACTATTTTGAATAAAATAAATTGATTTTGCCGAAAAAACCATTTGTTCTGTGTTTTTTAAGTCCTATTTGGAACACACCTTGTATATAGACGACCTTTTTTCAGCGGTAGGTTTTCAGTAGTTGTATAGATCACTTATGTCCGCAACATTAATTAATTGGATATGAAAATGGGATTAGTAAAATGTGGATTTTTGGTTAAATACGCAGATGGAATTTAAAGTTTTGTTATGTGAGAAGTAGGAGTGCCGATTTGTCACTGTGACATAAAGATCTGACGATAATTTTAAAATTGGTCGAGTGGTTCCTGAGATGTAAGATTATACCTAAATGTGGACAGGGTCTCACCCATTCTTGAATTCATCCAATTGTACCTTATTTCATTTTAATGCTGGATTAGTCATATTCATTTACGGATTTTTCCTTTTCGTTATTTTGTCAATTTTTAGTCCGATTTTGCCCAAATGCAATACAAACCTTTCTGTAGGGGCGAGACCAAGTCTTCAATAACATACTTAAATATAATTTTTTCCAAAAAGAAATTTGAAATGAAACTGAGTGCACTCTCTTCAGTATTTTCAATATTTCAATATAGTATTCTAATTTTTAAGAGATCTTCAATTTTTTGATAAATATATGAGATCTTCCCTGCAATTATCTGTTAAATCGCTTTATTTGAGAATCTTCTTACTTTCTCTTTCGGTATGTAATAAAAGTAAAACAAAGTTCAAATTATAGAGGTAATATAAAACATTTCATAATCACATGGGTCAAAGGGAAACGTGCTGTTCAATATCTAACAATTTTTCTACCAACAAAGACGATTATAACTTTCAGCTTATGGCATAGCTATGTCAGTAAAAAATGTGACAGTTGTAAGCCAGTCACAGTTGATTTAGGTATATTAACCAGTTACTTCACTCAAGGGATCATATAATTGCAATGCAATGTAACGAAAGTCCAGTGGCACATAACCTCTCTTGTGGTGTTTGCTTTGATTTATCATATATTTCACACTCAGCACTTGCAATTCATTTTGTCGTTTGGCATGCATATGTTTTTGTTTTTGTGCCGTCTCTTTTGCGATTTTTAATTTGTTGCTTTTCGCGCTCGAATCAGCAGAAATATTTACCCCATTGTCAGGCTAAGCAATGACACAGCAACAACAGCCGCTATGAACAGCGCATTTACGTACTGTTTTTTAGGACAAATATGCCAAGCAACTTTCTTTGGAAAAGCCCCCAAATATCTAGAAATTCAATGGAAAATTGCCAGCCATTGGTGTCTCGAATTGGGCTGGGTATCTAATTTCAACATTTGAAATACACATAAAAAAGAAAGTGTGATTTCTTAATTATAAACGAATTAGGAGAAGGTGTAAAATTAATAACAGCAACAGAATAGAAACAATATATATTTACTAATTATAAAATAACAGCTCATTACCAAATAGGTTTTATACCAAAGACTTAAGCAACGAGCTCATGGGCCAAAAAAATGTGTGCTCATTTACTACCGCGAATTCAGATGCCAAGTAAGAATTTTGAGCTCAGGCGGCTATGATCTAAAATAAATGAGACTTTCCCCACACAATAAACTTTTATCATCACCGTTATTTAATAAATACTTTTTTCTTTCATTTTTTTATATTAACACTTTAAATTATAAGTAATAGTTTATAAGGTTAATTGTTCCTGAATAGGTCCTTCAAAATACGAAAATTCGATAGTCAACCATCTTAAAATAACCAAGTCTGTTATTAGGAAAAAGCAGTATTAGCTGAATTAAGTTATCCTGCTCCAGCTCAGCAACACTTTTGCAAAAAAAATTATATATCCTAAATCAAAAACCCATCATAAAAATGAAAGTGGTTTAAAGCTTAACGGTCACCTAACCACAAAGCAGGCTGGATGACAACACCAACTTTGTTGTATGACATATACTGTCTTTACAACACGATAGCACAACAACAACACTAACAGGATCAGTAGGGTGGCATTTAGTATTATGGATAAAAAGAAAAGCGTTTCTATTCCCGATTTCACCCCATAGGAATAAGCGAATATCCCAAAAACTACATAAATTACACGAAATTCATAACAGCATCCTTTTTCCTTTTTAAGCTTAAGTTTCCGTATAATCCTAGTATAGAGGATCTACATCCACAAATTGAATGGAAATACCAAATCGATCATGGAGTTCTTTTTTTATAAATCGATTGATTTCACTGAGCTTAACAAGTTACCGTTTTCGTATCTTTGACACAGTAGTCAATGGTTTTAATTTTTTCAACAAACTACTTTCGCAGTATTAGAAACGTCATCATTAATGCCATTGTAAGGAGTTTAAATGAGTTAAACATCCACCCACTCTACCCGGAAAAACTGGTACACACTAATTAAACACTGTTCAATACACCATATCTGATGACACCATACTAATACATCACCACTTAACACAACTCACCACACACACTACATCAATCAACCCATTCGACAAAAAAAGATGGACAAAAGGATAACGAATACATTCGTTTTTGATACCTTCCGTTCTGCACTACGCAGCGTGAACACCATTTCTATTGGATATTTGCTACAAAAAAAGTTCCCAAACGATAGAAACAACTTCGAGTCAACCCATTTCCTGCGAGCAGCATTTTATATCAACTCAACAACAATTTGCCGCTGCGTTTAATTGAACACAACACCGTTCTGAATCCATATACTTTTCTATATCTACAAATTTAAAATTTGATTGTAGAAATATACAAAAATTAAAGTAAAGTTCATTTGCAATCTTAGTCGCGGGTCAAAGTGAGTTTTGAATACCTTTAACGGGGCATCTCGACAGGATAAAATCTATGTCTTGCGAACTGTATTGCCGTGCCTATTGCCTGTGGAGACTCCACATTGCTTATATCTTACAATATATCGCAAACTAATTCGTATGCCATATATCGTAAGCTATAAGCTGTCACTTCAGCAGTTTGACAGCGCAGTTTTCATTTCTATGAAAATTTCGAAGATGCAACATATCCGATTTGCACATATACCGACGGCATTTTCATTTCGGTAATATGAAAATTAGAAGAGCGAGTATTAAGACGGTTGTGTTATATTAAAAAAATAAAGTACATTTTCAAAATAATATGTTTTCAAAAAATTATTATTTAGTTTAATATTGTTAATTTACAGAAAAATTATGCAAATTGGTTTGGGAATAAGCGAAATCTTAAATTTAATAAACTTATACTAGCGAAAATCAAAATATCATTGCTCATTTTAAATTTATTATTTTAATTGGTATATAATATGTATGCCACAATTATGACACAGTAGTCCAAAAATATGAGTTCTTATTTTTCCTAGAAATACGGGAAAAAATAATAAAAAACGGATCTTTTTCTTATTATCTTATTTTTCCCAGAAATATACATTTGTAAAAAAAAGGATCTTTATCCTTTTTTTATTTCCCACATAAAAAATTTAAACAGTTCAAGGGCTCAAAACATGGGCTACATCAGCTACCTACCCAAATGCTACCTTCGCAAAAGATAAAATAAATTTTTCAAGAGCTCAAAGCATGCGCTACATCAGCTCGAACCTACCTACCCTACGCCTTTGCGCAAATGATTATCTTATGATAACAAATGCCCACATACAGATTTGGCAATGGCAATAGCAATAGATTTGACAGTTCGCAAGACATAGATTTTATCCTGTCGAGATGCCCCAACATTGAGCGGTTTAAGCATAAGGCATTCATCAGACAGGTAGCATAGGTGGTTGCAATTCTTTTTTATTGCAATATCGGATTTTTTTAAAATTATGGTTCTGTATTCTCTAGCTTCTCAAATGAGATGCTTTGATGGATTAACGCGAAATCGAATGATAAAAGCCTATATATCGGCTAAGCATTATTTGCGTATTATGTTAGCTTAAATTCTTCACGAAATAAATACATATATCCAACGTGTCGGATGAGTACGATCAGATTCAGGAAATAATCGCTTGTTTTTAAGCATATAGTGGTCAACTCCAGTAATTCTATGAATTTTTGTTTTATTTTTTAATTTTTCTTTACAAAAATGCAATATTTTTTTCACAAATATTTTTCTAACAATAGTATGCCAGTATGTGAAAAATGGGTTGAATCGGATCAATAATTTCTTTAGCCCCCTATACCTAATATAACGATTTTCGAATTTCCAGTTGACTTTATACCGGATGTATCAGCACATGTGTGATTTATTTTATTAAAATTGTTGAAGCGTATTTTTTCTAATAACGTGCATCTTTGTTCCTGAAATTAATAAAATCGAGTGAAAACCTGCCCTAGACCCCTTGTAACTTTTAAATCTAATGCACCTGAAGGTATTGACCTGGCTTTGATATTTACAACTTTCAACAGTTCGGTTGCACCAACTTAGCCCTTTCTTGGTTGTTTTATTTAAAGTATTGCCAATACATGATTGCAAAGCGGTAACAAGCGTGCTGTTAGTGTCGTTAAATAAAATTATTTTGCAATTTCTTGCAATTGTTGTTTGGCGCACATCAGCGAACGAAGTCTAACTGCCAGCCCAGAAAAGGGCAGCAGTTGCTTCCTTTCCTCACTTCAATGCGGAAAGTGGGCTGCACGGGTATTCATGGTTGACCATTTTCTATACGCGTGCGTAGGTGTCCACAGCTACAACAAAACATCATCCAAAGCCGCAAGCGAAGACCAATGGTCGCAACATAAAAATATACGCTGCTGATTGTGAGATGTTGATAAAAGTGACAACAATGATGTTGTTAATGATAATACTCATGAATTTGCACGCGTCAAAAAGGCTTTCTTGCTTGGTGTGTGTTATTGCTATTTTATGTTTTGTTGTTTTGGATTTAGCAGAGTTTGCGGTGAGTGCCATATTTGGCCGCTTGCTGTTGGTGCAGCTGTCAGTCGCCGCTACCGCCACCTCCCTGGCGCTGATGACGGTTGATAAGCGATATCCATGTTCAATTAGTAAAATGTTACATTGAAACTGACAGGCGACTGAAAACGAGGCAACAATATACAATAGCAAAAACACAGTCGAACGCCCGCGCTAATAAAATAAGAGTTGTTGTTATTGTCGGAGCTAAAACGCAGTAATGACTACTGATAAGTTTTGTACAAGCGGCTTTTGCCTTTGGTGAGAAATCTGTTTAGCAAGTTTGTTGCTTCGTCACTTTTAAAGTGTTTTTGTGATGATGTAAAAATTTTTCACTTTTTGCGAAGTGCGTTCAACAATTGCTGACACTTTAATTGCTAATGCGATGCGGTAGTTTTGTTTTATTGTTGTTGTGTTGGCTTGAACATTTAAGAGGTCGCCCTCACCATCTCTCTAACACATAACTGAACATATGTATGGTGAAAAGTGAAATTTTAATTTTTTAATTGACGTTCACTGTCAGTGTGAAGAAGGTATTTTAACGTTTCGAAGTCACCACTCTATGTGAGTTAACAAGAAAAAATATAAATGTTTTGTAATCATATTTGTACCGTTTTACTTGAATGCCCTCTTACAGTTGTAATTATTGTACATATTTATAATATTTATTAGTATATCAGAGATTTTATTGAAATAAATAGAATTTTTTAATATTTGTTCCCTTTTAAATTTAAATTTTAGTCTTGAGCCAAACAATAGTTAATATCTTTATTGTATTATTTTAATATAAAAAGTAAAGCATAGGACCAAACTTCAAGCGATATCCGTTAGCGGTATCCAATTTCGTCACAGACTCGTCTGACAAAAACAGCCTTCATAACTCATTAATGCCCTATGATTTTCTTGGAATATTCGAGCATCTCAGGTGATATAGCGATTATTTCTTCACAAATGATTCCCTGGTTTCCATCTTATTAACAAATTAAGAAAAGAATATTGAAGACTGCGAATTAAACAGAAGCAGGTCTCGTTGGTATAGGAAGAGACTTATAAACTCGTGTCTGTTAGCGTTATTAGCCAGCACTTTGTTTCGTTTGTTGTGAAAACA
Source organism: Bactrocera tryoni (assembly GCF_016617805.1). Taxonomy (NCBI): domain Eukaryota; kingdom Metazoa; phylum Arthropoda; class Insecta; order Diptera; family Tephritidae; genus Bactrocera; species Bactrocera tryoni. The sequence continues at coordinate 571,249 of NW_024396310.1, forward strand.
TAGTGTCACATTTGTTGCTCAGCCAAACAAATTAATCAACACGGGAATAAATATCAAAACAATACATCTATGGATTAGTTCCACAGATCACCCCTTCATGTCTCCATATCAACAAAGACTGCTTACAAAACAAAATATCCGAAGGAGCGATAGCAAATGATGAAGTAAATTTATTTTTCTTTATTCTGATTAGCGGTGAAACGGAGCACCACAATGATGAATGATCATTCAGTACTTATGTAAAGAAACGCCATAAGAAATACACTCCTTTCGGACTGTTGTAATGGTGACTTTTAAAGAATGGACAGTGATTCGCAAATCTGATCCGGAAATTAGAAAGCATGAAAAAGCAGCTACTACGTACCATTTTTAAACCACAAACGGGATAAACTAAGTTCGCCACGAAGTTTGTAACACCCAAAAGGAAACGTCGGAAACCTTATAAATTATGCCTATAAACTACAAGATCCGCCCACTCGTTTTTGTGGCTAAGCTATATAATGTACTTGTATATTACATATATGTAGGTGATTTAGGCATGCGTTTAATTTGTCTGCTACAATTGATCAAAGAATAACTGGAAGAGTATGGCAAAAATCACCTGACAAGAGAATCACCACCACCAAATATATTTAATTGTTACTTAAACAAACTAAAGAGCTGTTCATTGGCTCCAATGACCTCTTATGGGACATTGTGCTTTCGCCCCAGTTATAAATTTGCATATCCGAAGAATCTTCGACATAGCGCTATTGTTGTCGTTATTGCAAACTGGTGTTTCGTTGATTTGTGGTAATTCTAAGACCGAAAGTGCAGTTTGCCCGCCTTCTAGCATAGTTGCAGCTATTCCTGATGAAGCCAAGAAAGCTTTAAAGAAACCGGCGTCAAAATGGGATAACGGTCGTGACGCCGCCTACTTTTAGGTAAAATCACATATGTATCTGGGTACCTGCTCGACCGATATAAGCCAGATTCGGCACACTATATTCCCTTGGCATTCCTATATTACAGTATAAAAATTAGTGAATGAGCGCTACAACCATCCCTACTTTCCATATAACACAATTTTAATTTTAATATAGTTATTTCTCTTTCTAGTATGCAAATCAAAATGCAATTAATATAGCGAGATAATATAACTTTGCACAAAATGTGCCTTTGAGTATGTTACCTTAATCGAACCCGAACTGTTCAATGCCCTAGATGCCGAATATGTGACTCCAGTGCCTATAGTTGACTTTATATTCGAAAATGGCTCTAGACGCCATATAACTAACAAGCTTTATGAACCTTAAGTTATTGTCCCGGCATGAATACGTATAAGTTGCAAGAGTATGAAATGTTGGGCTGTATTCGACCTTAGATTTTCTTTACTGGTTGATTTTTGTGTTGTACTCGAAACAGCCAAAAACGCTACTCCCTTCCTTCGTTTGCCTTCCTAAGCGAGCAAAATGTGTTAAAAGTTGAGCCCGTGGTAAAAACGCAGAAATCAGCCATCATTGTTTGTTTTCACTTGAACACACATCTAAGTTTTCAAATACAATTTTTCATAATATAAAATATCAAAACTGGAAACAAACTACATACTAAAAATAGTTTATCTACATCTACATATATATATAAAAATCAATGCCACTTTCTTTGTAATTTCATCACTCATAAACGGCTGAACCGATTTGGCTGATTTTTTTTTTGTTGTATTTGTTATTATTAGGAGAAGGTTCTTATGTAAGAAAAAATTGCGAAAGTTGCCGGAAAACCCCTAAAAACAGCCCTTTTCTTTTTCCCATACAAACGTTTTAATTTGTATGTACATATGTATGTACATACATATGTATGTAAGTAAAAATGATTATTTGTTTGTTAGTAACGCTAACGCTCGAGAACGGCGGAACCAATCCTCATGAAATCAGAAAGTGTTCGCTGTGGATCTGGAAAGGGTTAGATATAAAAAAACCATATACTTTTCATAAGGAAAAGTCGAAAAGTGGAAATTTCAAAAGTGACTTTTCATACAATTCCTTTTTGTTTTGTTTTTCAATATTTTGATTTGTAAATTATTTGAATCGTTCAATTTCGGTCGCTTGCTTTTTTATTCCGGCTCTTTAAAAGAATAATTATTGAAAATTATTCAGTGAAAACTCTTCATGTGTGTTTCAAACGAAGTGATCATATAAGAAATTATTTTAAAGAAAGTGCCGGCACTTCTAAAATCAAACATAGGTCGACGTACTCGAAATGTTCGGGGCGTGTTGTCACAAAGAGTATCACAAACTGCAATGCGACGTCCACGAAATAGATTTGAAGAAGCTCATCATGCAAGAAATTCAGCAAGACCTACGCGAATACGACGTCGTGTTTTGGAAGATATGTTCCGTGCTGCATTTGATTACGACCCTTCAATCGACTATAATGTACATGGATATACTGGAATGATGGATGTTATATCCCCACATTGTGAAGCGGCTAAATTCTCGGGTGAAACGGCTGGAATGTGTTGAGCTAACGGGAAAGTAAAATTGCCGGAATTTGAGCCGCCTCCTGAACCATTACAATCATTAATTTTTGAGACATCACCAGAATCGAAACATTTTTTAAATCATATACAAGAGTACAATTCGTCTTTTCAAATGACTTCTTTCGGCGCTACAAAAATTATAAGAGATCAATTTATGCCGACATTTAAGGTGATTGCATGGAATATTTGATGGTTTTTTCAATGAATAGGGAAAAATTTATTCCTATAACATTGCATACATATTACAGATCCAAGGTCAAATTTATCACCTAGCGGGTTCATTGTTACCGCTGCCTGACGCTAACCATCAATTTTTACAAATATATTTCATCGGAGATAAAAATCGTGAATTAAATCAACGCTACACAATTGGTTCTCACACAAAAAGAGAAATTCTTTGCGAACTAAAAGATTTTTTTCATCAACATAATGAATGTGGACAGAGTTGTTCGTTCTTAAGTAATAAATTTGGTGATTCAATACATCTATGGGTAGCTATAACATTTTTTTCATGCCTGCTAACTATTGGAGGGGGAATCTTGACAGGCAATTTAAAATTGCAAAAGATCTGGCAAATTTGAGATATACAGAAATCTTTTCGAAGCAATTTCAAACTGATCCTTCCTGAAAAATAAAAAAATTGCTAAATATTGGGAATGGTAGAATATAACTTCAATCAAATACACAGTGCAATGAATTAAAACTGGCTCATTTATCATTCGATGCCATAACTTTGCCAGCCGATTTTTTTGTCCTTCTTGAGCTTGAGAACCGTTTCTTAATATGCAGTCAACTAGGCTGAAAATCGATTGGACTCGATTGATTTCACTGATGCACAGCCCAAATTCAGTAGTATTTTTACGGCAAAAACCAATTCTTTCTTAACGCACGAAATGCTTTTTGATTCACTTTTTTGTAAACTAACACAAGTTGCTTCACCAAAAATGCGATTATTCCTTAACTAATACTTATAATCTAACCAATAGAAATCATATAGATTTTATGAGTAGTACTAGCTAAGTATGTATCAGCCACAGTAAAACGTGGGCGGGTCCTCTAGTGTGTATATAAATAAAAATGAATCGTCAAAATGTATGTATGTACGCTCATAACTCAATAACGCCTGGACCAATTTGGCCAATTCTTTTTCTTAAATGTTCGTTGAAGTTCAAAGATGGTTTTTACGGCGAGAAAAATTCGAATAATTTCCGGAAAACCCCTAAAAACAGCCCTTTTCTTTTCCCCATACAAACGTTACAATAAAAATGAATGTTTGTTTGTTAGTAACACTAAGAGAACGGTTGAACCAATCTTGAAATTGAAAGGTTGTTTGTTGTGGATCGGGAAAGGTTTAGAAACAGAATACCTTATACTTTTATTGAGGAGAAGTCGGATAATTGGACAATTCCAAAAAGTAACATTTTCCATGCACATTTTTTCAATTTTTGTTTGTTTTGTTTTTCAATATTTTGACTTGTAAATTATTTGAATCGTTCAATTGCGGTCGCTTGCTTTTTTATTCCGGCTATCCAAAGGAAAAATTATTTAAAATTATTCAGTGAAAACTTTATGTATGTTTGAGACGATGTGATCAATTGCATATTGAAATTTGTTACGAAGCCACGAAGAGGTCGCTAATATTGGTCGGCGTTCTTTTTGCCATCAACGTATGACAGCCCAAGGAAAGGCAAGAAGTATTCCCAAAATGCGATTACATACGTGCGGAATTATGGATCGCGGTCAATCAGCTAGCGATCGTAACGATATCACGCACGACTTTTTAAACAATAGCTGCGAGGTTTGATGGTCTTTATCTTGAAGCAACCTATGGTATATATGGTGCTGTTAGATGCTGATTGTATTCTGTTGAGTAGCAAAAAAGATGTTTGCCGCACGCACACATTCTTCTTTGGTTGCGGATGGTGATTACACCAGATCAAATTGATGAAATCATTTCAGCGGAAATTCCTGATCCAGAGATAGAAACAGAATTATACGAAACCAATATGGTTCATGTACCTTACGGACATCACAATACCACTTCGGTTTGTATGTCTGACAATAAATGCACGAAACACTACTCATGTGCTTTTCCTTTGGAAACGGAAATGGGAAATGATGGATATTCACTGTATCGGCGTCGCTCACCAGATGACAATGGCAGAACATTTAGCATTTAGAGGCGTGAATATCGACGTTAACAACACATCGAAGTTGACAACACATGGATCGTACCATATTCGCCACTTTTGTCTAATTCACATTCAAAACTCATGTCAATGTTGAATATTGCAGATTGGTGAAATCGATCAAATACGTTTGCAAGTACGTCACCAAAGAAAGCAACATAGCGGTTATTGGCCTTGAACGATATGAGATCAGCAGTATCGAATGGGTGTGAACTGCAATAAAGCGCTTTGTAGGATATTTACTTTTGCAATTCATGAAAGTTTTCCGACTGTTGTGCGTCTCGCGGTTCAACTTCATTTAAGTCATTGCGTATTGTGAATGGTACAGTGTGTGCCACTTTTTGAGAAGCATGCCAGCAGTTGCATTTGCTGGAATATGATAATCACTTTAAACAGACGAAGGACAATGCGATAGTTACTTCGCATGCCTCTGAAGTTCGCATACTTTTCGCGAAGATCATTTCGACATATCAGCCTTCAAATTCGCGTTAATTATGGGATGCGAAAAAATTACATTGCCGACGACATTTTACATTGTACGGATATTCGCTTAGAATTGGAAATGGGCAAATTTCGGTTGATACTTCCAGTGGTTTGATATCAATTTCACCTCCCTTTTGTCAATTTACTTCAACGGAAGATGAATTCATCACGAATGTTTATCTGTCATTGGTTAAATTATCGTAACTGCAATAGCTTGAGTGCACGCGCAATTTTAGCTGCCAAAAATACAGATGTTAATGACTTAAACTGGAAGATTTAAAGTCAAATTCTGGAAGGTTTGCGCTCATATAAATTGATCGATCGTCTGGACAAGGAAGACGAAACCGTAAATTATCCCGTGGAATTTCCAAATTGCGTCTCACAGTTGGATCTGTCATTATTACGTTTCACAGTCTTCATGCACCGAAACTGTGTAATGGAACCCGACTGATTATCAGTTATCGAAGCAAGGGACAGCCATTTCAGTTCAAACGTATTCAATTTCCAGGGAAATTTGCCATTGCGTTGACAATCAACAGGACACAAGGAAATCGGGAAATGCTATGTTTTTCATACGGCCAGATATATGTGGCGTGTTGAGGAGTTGGATACCCATCTTCTCTGCATATTTACGCACCAGAACAGAAATCAAAAGATTATGTTTATTAAGTTGCGCTACATTAAAAAAATGTAGAAAAATCGAAAATAAATCATTTTCGACACAATATAATTTCAACTTTTTTTCATTTCAAAACACATAATTTCACGCAGGACAACGGCTGTGGGGTCAGCTAGTATATTTATAAATAATAGCATTCGACTCTGATTTTGAGTTAGTTTAAGAAAATTTCAAACATATTGAAGACAACTTTTATAATTACTACAGTATATCGAGATTGGCAACCATGCGCTGTGAGAGAGCAATCAGCTGACACGTTTCTACGGCAAAAATCCAAATGCCGTGGATTCCTACGGCAAAGAGAGAAGGCAGTAGCGTTTTTCACTGTTCACTTACATTGCACTCCCATAAGATAGGTCGTATCAGCTGACACAAGCAACGGGTTTCCGTTTTAGCTGTTTCGGCTATTACTCTAGTTTTCAACATAACGGTTTATCGAAAGTGGGCGTGGAGATACGTTCCTTCTATAGAGAACATAGGTTCATACGGATCGTTAAAGTTTTTTCTTGCCAAAGTCTGCAGGGGGTAAACAAAAAGTTCTGCAAAAATATGTCATTCAGAGATTATTGAGTCCAAGTACAGCATATATTTGTTCTTTGATAAGGTGGTATACTTTAAATGAATTGTTAATGCAAACTTTTATCCCGTTATTTTAATTACTTCTTGATTTGTGTACTGGAAAGTGAAACCATCAAATGGAATTTAAAATTGGTTATATAGGAAGTAGTCGTGGTCGTTGTCCCATTTCGTTCATTTTCGTACTTTCTTCGAAATCGGGTCCCGAGATATGTGATTTCACCAAAAAGTTGGCGGTGCCACGCGCATCGCCCAGTTTTCGCTCCGGCTCCCATAAAGCCCTTTTATACCGTCCCGAAAGTAAAATTCAATGTTTCTGGCGTAATTAAGTATTGATTTATTACAGTTTTAGTATTTTTGACCATTATATGGAGAGTGAGCGGGATTATCTTCCAACGTAATCCATTTTTACACTGCCGGTAGGAGTTATTATAATATGGACGACTTTGATTATTGTAGCTTTAGTGGTTTAAGAGATATGTACATTAAACTTATGAAAAGGTGGAGCCCCATCCACTTTTTAAAAAAATGTTTCCCATAGGTGGCCCTTACTACTGCGATAACCTCTGCCAAATTACAGTTTGATATCTTTATATAGTGCTGAGTTATGGCAATTTATATGTTTTCAGTTAATGGCGATTTGTAGGCGTGGCAGTGGCAGAGAACATAAAAACATAGAGAAGGTGCAAATTGAATTCTGTATGACGGTTCGATTGCGCGGCTAACAGAGCTGAAAGAATCAAAGTAAGGAATTCACCATTCACGGTGCTATTTAGCAGAATTGAGCATGTGCAGTGGCAGATATACATACATATATATAAAATGACTAAATACATGCGAGAATAAATAAAGAGAGCTGCTTTGTAGAAAAATATTCAAACTCACACAGAAAACGTAAAAAAGCATTCTCTGAGTGACATATGCATGCTTATATTGAATTATATGAACCATTGTCACATATGCGTGATTACTTTGTGTTATAAGAACCATTGTTTTCCGAAAAATGGGAAAAATTTTATGTTATAAAATTTAACAAAAAATAATTTTCAATAAATTATTATTTCAAAAATTATATTAATTTCGACTATTATAAAATGAACTTAAATGTGCTCTAAATTAAATAAAACACTTCATTCATTCCTTTCATTTCTTCAAAAAAATTAATGACCTTCATGAAATATGCATTTTCGCATTATTTCGTTACCATTTCCATATTTGTACCAATAGAATCTCCATGGCATACACATAAGTATGTACATATATTATTTCTTTGACACATTTGTCTGTAGGTTTACGAAAGCAAATGCTAGCCATATACATATGTACATACATACATTCATAATAACAAGTGTCGCACGCTTCTTTCGCATCTCCGTTGTCACGGTCAACCAATGGCCGAAAGTTGCGTTTTGTCAAAGAGTCAAGTGCTGAACACATTGAGCGCGACAGACTGCAAGCGACATCTGTCAAATATTAAAATACACACGTTCGTAAGGACACAGTTATGTAGTTGTGCAGCTGCCTCAATCGAATGGCCGCCGATTGTCAACGCTTCCCTTGCCCTTGTAACAGCTTTGCCTACAAACGTGCGTAAATATGTATGTACATATGTATACTTATGAGCGTGAATACAAGTTAATACAACAAATATTTATTTCAACATAACAACAATCATTGCAACAATGTTGTTGTTAAAGTTGAATAACATAAACAAACATCCGCTGCAACTCCCAAAAGTGGTCGACATTATTGCTGATCAATAAATAATAATATCAACAACAATAATTAACTTCAATTCTGCTGACCATTTAACATCCGTTAAACTATGCCGACGCCGCTGCCGTTGAACCACAGCTAGCTTAGGGTATTTTTAAAATTCTATGTATCAGTTTCTTTTGGAAATTCAATAAAGAAGAACTTAACTGGCGCCCGAGCAGGGACCAACAAGGATAAAAACTTAAAAGTAGACCTTGTTGGACAACATCGGTGGACTACAAGTCTTGTAAGGCAAGCCCGCAGGACACCTTCTGTTCAAGAGTACGTTGCAGGATCCCTAGTAGGGACAAGAAAACCAAACGGGAGAGATCCGGACTACCAGGAAGGGCAGCCACACCAAAAAAATAGCAATGTAAGTTAGATTTAAGTAAAAATTAAGTGTGAAAATTTAACATTTTTAAAATCTTATTATTATATTAAATCAGAAATTAAAATTTTAAAGTGAATATTATCTGAAAATTTTGAAATTCTCTATAAAAATTAAAGTATATAATTAAGTAAAGTGGAAGATATTGAAAAATTATAAAGTGAATATTATGTGGAAGTTTTTAAAGTCTATAATTAAGCAAAGTGGAAATTATTAAAAAAAAAAATATCTAATTGGAATTTGGATGCAATTCAAATTATAAATAACATATTT
>NW_024396310.1:580209-662400 GCF_016617805.1 Bactrocera tryoni
CCAGCTCTTGACCGATGCTACGGCTGCTACTATGCCGGTCTCTTTCGACCAATTCAGCGGTTTTATCCCAATTTTCGACGACAGGCCTTCCGGAGCGTGGCGCATCTTCGACCACCTCTACACCAGAACGAAAACGTTGAAACCATCGTTGTGCGGTGGAAATGGAAATTATATCGGGTCCATAAACTGCACAAATTTTATTGGCGGCTTGAGATGCATTTTTGCCTTTATCGTAGTACGAGTAGTACTGTAAAATAGGCCGTATTTTCTCTTTATTTTGCTCCATGTTTGCGACGCTATAACTCACGAACGACTTAAAAGAAACGACAATCAATCAAACACGTGTTAGCGCGTGAAATAAGCTTTCCAAAAAGGTATAGCGTAATCCGATGCGACGAATAAAACTAGAACTACGCGCTTTCAGCGCCAGCTAGCGAAAATACCGCAAGACTTTTTTGACAAACAATGTGTATGTAGGAGGAGCTGGATTCAGTTTCATCAAACTGTATTGCTTTAAAAACTTCAGCCTGGGAAGATTCATTTGTAATAAAATAATAATAATATACAAATGTGTAACGCACATCAAACGCCAATAATTTGTGAAACTTTTTTAGGAGCGTAATGCAATTGCCTAGCTTCCAGTACACATCTCCATCGATTTTTGTTCTCTCCACAACATTAACCGCGCTTGAGTTAAGGAACGTATTTCTTATGATAAAAACAGAAAGTATCAAAAAAGCATTCAAGAAAATGCATCAAAACAAACTTGACTTGGAACAATAGAAATGGACTATCACTACAACAAAATACATATAGCATATGTGTAATCAAACCCTAAACAAATAATATAATATGCAGTTAGTATAATAGTAAGAACCATCTAATAAGTTAGTCTTAAGAGTATTAATAAACAGTACACATTTTGGTGTAGCTCAATAGTATATTCCTCTTTCGCTACTCTTTTTTAATTCATGTAAAAATTAACTGAGATCTCAACTGACCAAACTAAAGTTTCTCCACATTTTATTCCAGAAAGGAATAAAACTAAAATTTCACACAGAAAGTGGGACTTCCAGCACCAAATACATGAAAAAGTGCAGAAACAAATGACAATGGATATATGTATAAATCCTGTTACAGCAGAGAATACTTCCAAAATGAATCAATAGCAGATCCTGAAAAACGGACAGCAGGCAAACTCAGCAAAAGATTCAGAGCTCAGAGACCTGGAACAGCGGATATGACAATTCCTGAAAAAAAAGTGGGAACAAGGTAAATAAATATAGGTCTTAAAATAGTGGATAATACTTTCACCAAGATTCGCAATAGACCCTGAAACAGCGGACAACGTTGATTCCTGGAAAAGATAAAACAAAAAACCCACATTCCCACAAATAGGAGACCCCAGCATCACTACATACCAAATTAAAGGATGGGAAATATTAAACAAATATCAAAAGAAATCTCAAGGATCAATCTCAACAACGACAACCTCCATCAGTCTCAATGGACGTGGATCGACTTTGTCAAAGAAAAAATTCAGCAATTGATAATTGACGGAATGACATAGCCAATAATTCCAAAAAACTATTCAAAACTAAATCATATGAAAAGAGAAAGCATCATAAGAAACATGCAAAAATTACTAAGTATATTATATGAAAGGATATTAAATATAAACATAAAAAATTAATCAAACACTTACAATATTTAGTAATTTTACGCGGACTTCAAGCCTTGATGTTTTTAAATGAGGACATTTCGTATGATAAAAACAGAATGTATCTAAACAACATTAAAGAAAATGCACCAAAACAACCTTGAGTTTGAATACCACAACAGCCTTATCTTAGCACAAAGGAAATGTATCTAAACAAAATATATATTTGTAAACAAACCTAAACAAATAAAATAATATGTATCTGTATCCAAACAATCCATCAATTAGTAATAAGTAAACATTCTAGTTAAAATAGCAGTAAGAACCATGTAATAAGTTAGTCTTAAGAATATTAAGAAAAAGTAAACATTTCGGTGCAGCTCTAAAATATATTCTTTTGACTCATTTTTACTTCATGTAAAAATTAACTCCTGCGTGTACTTCATTGAATTTTCGTTCGGAAGATCTTTCTGCCGTGGATCGGTGGGGTGTTAGCAGCGAAGGCTCGGCGTGGATAGCCAGCGTCACCTATGAAAAAATTTATATATTTAATGATTAAAATATTTAATTAAAATGTACCTAGCATCCAAATGTTTCTTGTGCCCCGATATACTCCTGATCCATTAAAGTTCTTAAATGACTGGTGTTCCAAATTAACAAATCGTTGCAGGCTCCAGGGTGTGTAGCATCTACATATCTTATCTTCAATTTATCATCACATGCCTTTAAATAAACTTTTATTAACAAACATATTCACACAAGAAAATTTCTTTAATTTACCAGGAAAACATTCATATGATGCAGAATTTCTGTTGTAGTGTAAGTGTTTATTACTTGTGGGAGCTATAATTTTTACTTGCGTGTCATCCATGCAACCAATGATGGCAGGAATATTAAATCTTTGGTAAAAATTTAAATTTATTTCCTGCATCTCCTTTTTAGTAGGCCACGTTATCCACAGAGATTTGACTCGAATACGTCCAACACTTCAGAAAGGATTTCACTTAAGCTGGATTGTGATAAGCCAACATCCATTTGCCTGCCTATACCTTTTTGATACGCTCCTTCTCCAAAAAGTCGCAAACAAGCTGATAGTTGTACAACTGAGTCAATTACAAAACATTTTTTGCGCCATTGGCAAGCCATTTTATAATACTTCCAATAAGTATTGAAATGTAGGCTTGTTAATTCTATATAACTGTTTAAATCTATATATTTTTTGAGAAATTTTTATGTATTTCTTAAATAAATTTATAAATAAATAAACTTACATTATATTGGGTAATTGTTTCAGCCAACTGCTGGCGGGATTGTTTTCCTCTTCCAATATATTTGTCGCAAGTACACACATTTCATTTTACACTATTAAATTTTTTTAACAATTTAAATTTTTACATTTTAGGTGACAAAAAGTTAGAACAAAAACATCTGTGACAAATTATTTAAGTTTACAATATTTAAATCGAAATTCAAACACAAGCCTTCGTTCACGCGAAGATAAAGCTAATTGTGAAATCATAAGCAAACATTTGTGAAATATTAATACCACTAATCCATTATAATACCATCCGTGGAGGATGGAGTCATGTGTGGAAGATCACGCAAGTGAGGAAAGTTCTCTGATCGATATTCACTTGGGAGTGGCCAGAAACGATTATTTTACACATGGCTCAAGCAGCTCACTACTTCCGGTTTTTGACCAAGTATCCTCTGGGTAGCCTAAGAACATCCGTTCGAAGGCGAGCTAATGTGAGAAGGCGAAACACCCCCTCCGCAGGGTTGTGCGCTGGGTTTAGGACCCGCCACGTAAAAAATCTTACCAATGAAAATTAACAATCAGCCTCGGATGAGAGACCCACTTTTGATGACGACCATGGCAAACGAAATAAGGACTACGATTTGAGGGCACGCACCTGGATGTTCGGACCCTTAATTGGGAAGGTGCTCCTGCCCAGCTGGTTGATGTCCTCGTTAGAGTGAAGGCTGACATCACCGCCGTCCAAGAAATGCGATGGACGGGACAAGGACAGACACAAGTAGGTCCAAGTGACATTTACTACAGTGGCCATATAAAGGAGCGCAAGTTTGGTGTTGGATTCGTGGTGGGAGAGAGACTCCGGCGCCGAGTACTATCATTCACTCCGGTGAATGAGCGTCTAGCCAAAATCCGCATCAAAGCGAGGTTCTTCAACATATCGCTGATTTGCGCCCACGCCCCGACGGAAGAGAAGGACGATGTGACCAAAGATGCCTTCTATGAGCGCTTGGAGCGCGCTTATGAGAGCTGCCCCCGCCACGATGTCAAAATCGTGCTTGGCGACTTTAACGCCAGGGTGGGCAAAGAAGGTATCTTTGGCACAACGGTCGGTAAATTCAGCCTCCACAACGAAACCTCCCCAAATGCGTTGAGGCTGATTGACTTCGCCGGGGCCCGAAATATGGTTATCTGTAGTACTAGATTCCAGCATAAGAAGATTCATCAAGCTACCTGGCTGTCTCCGGATCGAAAAACTACCAACCAGATCGATCATGTTGTGATAGACGGAAGACAAGTCTCCAGTGTTTTAGATGTGCGTTCGCTCCGAGGTCCTAACATCGACTCGGACCACTATCTTGCTGCAGCTAAGATTCGCACCCGCCTCTGTGCAGCAAAAAACGCACGCCAACAAACACAAGGAAGGTTCGACGTCGAGAAGCTGCAATCACAACAGACAGCCGAACGATTTTTACTCGGCTTGCATTCCTGCTCTCTGAGAGCACTCGTCAACAACTCGGTATAAGGGAACTGTGGGACGGCATTTCAAACTCCTTACGTACAGCTGCAACCGAAACCATTGGTTTTCGGAAAGTGCAAAAGAACAACTGGTACGACGAGGAGTGCCGTGTCGCAGCGGAGAGAAAACAGGCTGCCTACCTCGCAACGTTACGATCGACCACAACACGTGCGGGATGGGATAGATACCGGGAGTTGAAAAGGGAAGCGAGACGCATTTGCAGACAGAAAAAGAAAGAGGCTGAAATGCATGAGTACGAAGAGCTTGATGAGCTGGCCGACAGGGGTACTGCTCGAAAATTCTACGAAAAAATGCGGCGGCTTACAGAAGGTTTCAAGACCGGAGCATACTCTTGTAGAACCCCCAAAGGTGATCTAGTGACCGATGCCCAGAGCATACTTAAATTATGGAGGGAACACTTCTCCAGCCTGCTGAATGGCAGTGAACGCACAACACCAGGAGAAGGAGAACCCGATTCCCCAATCGATGACGATGGAGCAGACGTTCCATTGTCCGACCATGAAGAAGTTCGAATAGCAATTGCCCGCCTGAAGAACAACAAAGCGGCAGGGGCCGACGGATTGCCGGCCGAGCTATTAAAACACGGCGGCGAAGAACTGATAAGGAGCATGCATCAGCTTCTTTGTAGAATATGGTCGAACGAAAGCATGCCCAACGATTGGAATTTAAGTGTGCTATGCCCAATCCATAAAAAAGGAAACCCCACAATCTGCGCCAACTACCGTGGGATTAGCCTCCTCAACATCGCACATAAGGTTCTATCGAGCGTATTGTGTGAAAGATTAAAGCCCACCATACCCAAACTTATTGGACCTTATCAGTGTGGCTTCAGACCTGGAAAATCAACAACCGACCAGATATTCACCATGCGCCAAATCTTGGAAAAGACCCGTGAAAGAAGAATCGACACACACCACCTCTTCGTCGATTTCAAAGCTGCTTTCGACAGCACGAAAAGGAGCTGCCTTTATGCCGCGATGTCTCAATTTGGTATCTCCGCAAAAACTAATACGGCTGTGTAAACTGACGTTGAGTAACACCAAAAGCTCCGTCAGGATAGGGAAGGACCTCTCCGAGCCGTTCGATACCAAACGAGGTTTCAGACAAGGCGAATCCCTATCGTGCGACTTCTTCAGCCTGCTTCTGGAGAAAATAGTTCGAGCTGCAGAACTAAATAGAGAAGGTACCATCTTCTATAAGAGTGTACAGCTGCTGGCGTATGCCGATGATATTGATATCATCGGCCTCAACACCCGCGCCGTTAGTTCTGCTTTCTCCAGGCTGGACAAGGAAGCACAGAAAATGGGTCTTGGCTCTCACGTCACTGTTGACAGTCATAACTTTGAAGTTGTAGGTAATTTCGTCTTTTTAGGAACCAGCATTAACACCACCAACAATGTCAGCCTGGAAATCCAACGCAGGATTGCTCTTGCCAACAGGTGCTACTTCGGACTGAGTAGGCAATTGAAAAGTAAAGTCCTCTCTCGACGAACAAAAGCTAAACTCTATAAGTCGCTCATAATTCCCGTCCTGCTATATGGTGCAGAGGCTTGGGCGATGACAACAACCGATGAGTCGACGTTACGAGTTTTAGAGAGAAAAATTCTGCGAAAGACTTATGGTCCTTTGCGTATTGGCCACGGCGAATATCGCATTCGATGGAACGATGAGCTGTACGAGATATACGATGACATTGACATAGTTCAGCGAATTAAAATACAGCGGCTACGCTCGCTAGGTCATGTTGTCCGGATGGATGAAAACACTCCAGCTCTGAAAGTATTCGACGCAGTACCCGCCGGGGGAAGCAGAGGAAGAGGAAGACCTCCACTCCGTTGGAAGGACCAAGTGGAGAAGGACCTGGCTTCGCTTGGAATATCCAATTGGCGCCACATAGCGAAAAGAAGAAACGACTGGCGCGCTGTTGTTAACTCGGCTATAACCGCGTAAGCGTTGTCTACGCCAATTAAGAAGAAGAGAATCCGTCACCTAATGATGCGCTTTTCAAAAAAACTTCGGGGTTCAGATTGGTGGTTTAATCCAGTACAAGAGCATCTCGATGTGGCTCTTCAATTGAGTATTTCTGTAACTTTTGCTTTCTTGAGTGAATAATGCCAAAACCAGTAAAGAGCATAATCGTAACTTCTAACCCAAAAAATCTAAAAGAAGCATTTGAAATTATAAAATCGAACGGTTATTTAAGTTATACAATCTCAAATTTAAAAAGTAGACCACAACAAGTTCATGAGAAAAACGGACGTTGAAATATCTCAAGCGTTTTTGAGAAATAAGAATTATTTTGGGATGCGTGTTTGTTTAGTATTTTTTAAATATACATTTAACAAAACTTTACCATTTGCCTGTACCGGATACTTGAACTTGCGGAAAAATTAGCGAACGAAATAGAAACGCGTGCGATATCGATTGCGATCGATTGAATTACAATTATTTCTTTATTCCTGTTCATCTAGTTGCTTATCCTAAATCTTAAAACTAACGGGATACAACAGTTGGAATGGAAGTATACAGGTGTGTACAAAAAAGAGGTGAGTAATTCATTTTGTTAACTTATAGTAATAGATTAAGGTAAGTATGTTTCATATTATTAGGGTAAGTAAATGAAAAGAAAACTTTATAATGCAAACATAGTATTTAAAAAATATATTTAAATTTAACTTAATTAAAATGTCTTTCGTTTTAGCTGTGGACATAAGTCACTTGACGCAACACCGGCCACATTGACAGGATCAGGATCCTTCAACTTCCATGGGCAGTAACGAGAGTTTATGAATTGGGCGCTTAATGGTGCCCGCCTTGGTTGCCACGTCTGCCACTCGTACCTTGCCGTCTTGGCCTTCGACGGTTGCGACGACGCGTCCGAATACCCACTGCTGCTGGCTGCGAGGACGAGATCGCATGGCTGCAGGTTGCGTTTGGGGTGCAGCCACTTGTTGCGTTCCTGAAGGCCCGTCATGTAGGTTTTGGACCACTGTCGCCAAAACTGTTGCTTGAGACAGCAAACAAGTTGCCATCTCTCGCAGCAACGAATTGGGTCCGTTGGCACTTGTGCTGGTGGCAGTGTTCGCAGAGGACAACCGATTAGAAGGTGCGCTGGAGTGAGTGCTTCTCCGTCGTTGGGGTCCTGGCTCAACGGTGTTAGGGGACGCGAATTCAAAATGGCCTCCACTTCGACCAGTAGTGTTGAGAGCTCTTCTGTTGTTAGTAGTGCGTTGCCGAGTGCGCGAACGATTAGATGCTTGGCGGTCTTCACGGCCGCCTCCCATTATCCGCCGTAGTGCGGCGCCCTAGGTGGTATAAAGCCGAAGCTGAATCCTTCTTCGGCTGCGAAACCCATTAGTTCTGGGGTTTGCGCTAGAAATGCCTCCTTCAGCTCGCGCAGCTTGCGGTCGGCGCCGACAAAGTTGGTTGCGTTGTCGCTGAATATTTTCTGTGGCATCCCTCGGCGACCAATGAACCTTTTGAGGGCGAAAATAAAAGAATTAGTAGACAGGTCCGAGACTAGTCCTAAATGTACTGCTTTTGAAGAGAAGCAAACGAAAACTGCTATATAAGTTTTTACGTGTGGTCGTTCACGTATTTTTAAAGTTGTATATATGGGACCACAAAAATCTACGCCACATATCAGAAAGGGTCGTACGCTCGAAGTCTTTCAACTGGCAAATTTCCCATTATTTGGGTTTGCAACTTCGGCTTGTAATGAAAGCAGTGTGTACAATTTCTTACGGTTCTACTGCAAGCTTCTCTGGCATTAATTAGCCATATGCGTTCTCGAAGAAGCGCAACCAACGCTTTTGCCTCAACGTGGTGATTTTGAAAGTGCAGGAACCGTAAGTAAGTGATAACGAAATGCGAATTTTTATTCAGTAATAATGGAATTTGGTATTGTATGGGAGAGGTGCATTTAATATGCGACCTCCTACTCGGATTAATTTAAAAGAAAGCGACGTATAAGAGTACTCATGCAAGAACGGATTGAGTTTTTGCAAGTTGGCAGGTAGCGTCGTGCCTTTCGTCAGTTTTTGGATTTCACTCGCAAACTCGGAATGTTGAATCACCTGGACAATTTTCAAAAAACTCAAGTTTAATTCGTCTGCAGTCAGAGCTCTTCCTACAGTAGGCATTTTTGGTCGTCTGATCTATCGCAATAAATATGCGACCACACGAAGCAACTTTTGATGAGAAGAGAATTTTTCAATCAGCTCCATTATATGTAGTATTATTGTTCACATTTGCAGACAATATGAAAGCGTTTTTCTTCTTCTCTAAGCCTTCGTTTTCTGGGAGAGCTGGAAGTGAGCGTTAACTGGCCATAAAGCGGGGTCTTCTAAGAGGAACTGTGGACCACCAAACCATATAGAATTATTCAATTCGTCCATTTTTTGTTTCATTGGCACATGTCGCCACTGTACATTATCAGTCAATTCTTGGATTTCGGACATTCTATTTGCGACAAAGGTTTGTAATGAAGATGGATGCGTTTTTACCCAGTGCAATACAATTTCAGAGTCTGTCCAAAATGTAATTTTCTCGAATCGTCGACTCAACATTGGTGCAACTCGTGACCATAATTTGGCAAGAAGATGTGCTGCCGAGAGCTCAAGACGCGAAAGAGACTTGCTCTTCAGCGGAGCCACTCTAGACTTTGCAGTAAGCAGCATACATTTGACACCACTAGCAGATTGGCTTCGTATGTATATGCAGCATCCGTACGCTCTTATTGAAGCGTCGGAGAAGCCATGGATTTGGCATATAGCAGTCGACTCTAGGTTTACATACCGAGGAATGCTTATTGACGAGAGCTGCAGTAGGTTGGCTTCGAAATTCTGCCAGCTAGTGTCGAGTCGAATCCAAAGCTCTTGCAATAAGATTTTTGCTTTCGTAACTAGTGGGGCTAATAATCCAAGAGGATCGAAAAGGCATGCGGAGACTGACAATATGTTCCGTTTAGTGGCTCGCAGATCATTAAAGTTATCATCCAAAACAAATCGAAACCAATCCTCTTTCGGCAACCAATGTATTCCTAGTGTTTTAGTTGAATTTTTGTCATTGGATCTAAATAACTTTTCAGTGCAATCACTGTCGAAAAATTTAGGCTGGTTCGAAAACCGCTTCGTTAAGGTGACTCCTGCCGAGTTTAATATTTTAATTACTTCACTTCTTATAAGATCTAGATACTCAACATTTTCAGATCCTGTCAATAAGTCATCGACATAAAAGTCTCTTTTAATGGCCTATGAACCGAGTGGGTATTTAGTTGTATTAGCATCGTTGAGCATTTGTAAACACCGTGTTGCGAGAAATGGTGCAGGCGCAGTGCCATAAGTAACGGTGTTAAGTCGAAAAATTTGAATATGCTCTGAGGGATGCTCTCTCCACACAAAAAGCTGACAATTTCTGTCTTCTTCGTGCAACATTATTTATCATAAACTTTTTTGAGACTTGCCAACGCTTTCGGATAATTTTCATTCGACATCTGAAACGCTTTAACTTGTCCCAGTGCCTCCCCAGATAGACAATTTACCAAATGGTTAAATTTTTCAATATCTGGGATATTTGGATAATTATGAACCAAGCTCTCAAACAAACTCATAAAATTTTTAAATTCTGAATATTCTCCCTTGAATTTCTGCAAATTCATTTTAAGGAACCTAGAGCTGTGAGAAGCTAAGAAAGATGTTTCGGTAACGAAACGAAAACGAAAAAATATATATATGTCGATTCCCAAATATACGAAAGCCAAACCAATAGCAATAAAGGTTGGCACCAAATATATTTGGAATCGGTTACGAAAACGAGAAAAAATAATATCGATTCCCAAGTATACGAAAGCCAAACCGATGAGTTATGCAAAATGAGCAATAGCACAATGTATAAATAGGCGTGTAATGTGAAAAAGGAGAGCCAAAAACTGAAAGTGTGCGTTTGCAGTTTTATTATTATTGTTTTTTGTTTGCACCACTTTCAACTATTTTTTTTGAAACTGTAACAAAATTTTTTTTTTTTGGGTAGGCCAAAAACGTTTTGTGCCTTTATTTGCGTCCACCACTGTACCGCAATAATAAATCACAACAAATCTTGTTTGGTGAATTTCTCACTTTACGCTTTGTATACGTATACGCACACACTCCACAATACTTCCCTTTTCTTCTTTTCTGATTTTTTACACTGAGGTAAGCATACGGGTAAATATTTCAGCACTGCACTTTACACTGTATGTATTTATATATGTATATATGTATGTATGTATATATTCTTCTTTACAGGTTTCACTGCACGCAATTCGTATATCTATATGCACTTGTACATATATATGTATAATTGGATTTTTAAACCTTTTTATAATTTTTTTTTGTGTGTTATTTTTTGTTTTATAATTCGTTGTTTTTTCACCTTCACTGAACCGTGAACACCGAGATTCCGAAAACCGAACACCGAAAAGGCACACTTGGCAATTGGTTGCGAAAACATCTTTTGCACTATTATTATTTCACTGAGTGTAAATATTAAGCTATATTTTTATTTTTAAGCACGCATTAGTCCCTGCTTGGGCGCCATGAAATATCTCAAGCGTTTTTGAGAAATAAGAATTATTTTGGGATGCGTGTTTGTTTAGTATTTTTTAAATATACACTTAATAAAACTTTACCAATTGCCTGTACCGGATACTTGAACTTGCGAAAAAATTAACGAACGAAATAGAAACGCGTGCGATATCGATTGCGGTCTAATTACAATTATTTCTTTATTCCAGTTCATCTAGTGGCTTAGCCTAAATCTTAAAACTAACGGGATACAACAGTTGGAATGGAAGTATACAGGTATGTACAAAAAAGAGGTGAGTAATTCATTTTGTTAACTTATAGTAATAGATTAAGGTAAGTATGTTTCATATTATTAGGGTAAGTAAATGAAAAGAAAACTTTATAATTCAAATATAATATTTCAAAAATATATTTAAATTTAACTTAATTAAAATGTCTTTCGTTTTAGCTGTGGATATAAGTCACTTGACGCAACAGACGGAATTCCGAACAGGTACAACAATATTAATGTCAGTTTTCTAATTTCAACCCAATTTTTTTGCAATCCGGACAAGCTCTCTACATGAGCCCCAGTCGTATAGAATGCAAAATAACAACTAACAAGCAAACCATAGTACGCAATACAGTAATTCAACTTTATAAAAAAACCAAAACAAAAGGTCTTTTCAAAACTAACCTGCACTTGAGCCAGTGGACTTTATGCACGAAAATACTCTGTTACAAAAGTGCACTCACCTTTTATTTATTCACTTCACAACTAATAATGAAAATGAAAAAATATAGAAAAATGGTGTTTATCTGTCCGTGTGGATATTTATACAAATGGAGGTTTTATTTAAAAAATTCATGAAATTGTACACGGATTTTCAATTAAATTAGATTATTTAAACTCAGCGGGTATCGCAAAGGGCGGCAGAAGACAAAAGCTGGACGTGAAAACTTAGGACCGATCGCTGTTAATGTCGTAGAACGAACTGAGTGGGATATGTTCATCGGTCCTTCTTTATTCCCGTTTGTGCTGAATCAGATGGTGCGATTGTCGTTGGTGTACATGTGTGTAGGTGTCGGTGTGTGGTGCTCTCATGAGTAGTGTAGAATGTGAGTTGTAAGCGTAATATGGTGAGTGTGGTGAAGGTTGCGTGTCAGTGGTGTGAGATTGAGTCGATGTGTTGTGCTACAGTTGTGTGTGTGTTGAGGTCGGGGGAGAATACTCATTTATACAACTCTATATGGTCATTAGTACGAAATTGAAAAAAACTAAAATTTATTATAGATACTGGTGCTGAATGGTATAATATACCGTAAGGTTTGTGATGAAAGATTCAACAATGCACCCACTTTCAATATCAAACTCCTAACGGAAATGTCTCAACAAATATGAGGTATAGGGCAAGACTTTTTAAGGAAGTTCGGAAATAAAATAAATTTATCGACATCATTGAATTTACATTTAACGATTCGTGGTATTTCTAAACAATGTAATGCTTAGCTTAAATGCTATAGTTAATTATAGAACTCCGAAGCTTGTTACAGACAATGTGACACTACCGACTTATTTTTGTGAGGAAGAAATATACCAAGTAGAGAAATATTTAAAAAATCAAAATTTGCAGGTTTTAGCTGTCAAACCAGGAGGATGGAGTCATGTGTAGAAGTTCACGCAAGTGAGGAAAGTTCTCTGATCGCCATTCACTTGGGAGTGGCCAGAACCGATTCTTTTACACATGGCTCAAGCAGCTCACTACTTCTTTGACTAAGTATCCTCTGGGTAGCTTAAGAACATCCGTTCGAAGGCGAGCTAATGTGAGAAGGTGAAACGTCCCCTCCGCAGGGTTGTGCGCTGGGTTTGGGACCCGCCACGTAAAAAAACACCCTTAATGAAAGGAAGCAACAAGCCTCGGATGAGAGACCCCCTTTTGATGACGCCCATGGCAAACGAAATAAGGACTACGATTTGAGGGCATGCACCTGGAATGTTCGGACCCTTAATTGGGAAGGTGCCCCTGCCCAGCTGGTTGATGTCCTCGTTAGAGTGAAGGCTGACATCACCGCCGTCCAAGAAATGCGATGGACGGGACAAGGACAGACACGAGTAGGTCCTTGTGACATTTACTACAGTGGCCATATAAAGGAGCGCAAGTTTGGTGTTGGATTCGTGGTGGGAGAGAGATTCCGTCGCCAAGTAGTATCATTCACTCCGATGAATGAACGTCTAGCCACAATCCGCATCAAAGCGAGGTTCTTCAACATATCGCTGATTTGCGCCACGCCCCGACGGAAGAGAAGGACGATGTGACCAAAGATGCCTTCTATGAGCGCTTGGAGCGCGCTTATGAGAGCTGCCCCCGTCACGATGTAAAATTGTGCTTGGTGACTTTAACGCCAGGGTGGGCAAAGAAGGTATCTTTGGCACTACGGTCGGTAAATTCAGCCTCCAAGACGAAACATCCCCAAATGGGTTGAGGCTGATTGACTGCGCCGGGGCCCGAAATATGGTTATCTGTAGTACTAGATTCCAGCAAAAGAAGATTCATCAAGCTACCTGGCTGTCTCCGGATCGAAAAACTACCAACCAGATCGATCATGTTGTGATAGACGGAAGACAAGTCTCCAGTGTTTTAGATGTGCGTTCGCTCCGAGGTCCTAACATCGACTCGGACCACTATCTTGCTGCAGCCAAGATTAGCACCCGCCTCTGTGCAGCAAAAAACGCACGCCAACAAACACAAGGAAGGTTCGACGTCGAGAAGCTGCAATCACAACAGACAGCCGAACGATTTTCTACTCGGCTTGCACTCCTGCTCTCTGAGAGCACTCATCAACAACTCGGTATAAGGGAACTGTGGGACGGCATTTCAAATTTCCTTACGTACAGCCGCAACCGGAAACCATTGGTTTTCGGAAAGTGCAAAAGAACAGCTGGTACGACGAGGAGTGCCGTGTCGCAGCGGAGAGAAAACAGGCTGCCTACCTCGCAACGTTACGATCGACCACAACACGTGCGGGATGGATGGGATAGATACGGAGAGTTGAAGAGGGAAGCGAGACGCATTTGTAGACAGAAAAAGAAAGAGGCTGAAATGCGTGAGTACGAAGAGCTTGATAAGCTGGCCGACAGGGGTAATGCTCGAAAATTCTACGAAAAAATGCGGCGGCTTACAGAAGGTTTCAAGACCGGAGCATACTCTTGTAGAACCCCCAAAGGTGATCTAGTCACCGATGCCCAGAGCATACTTAAATTATGGAGGGAACACTTCTCCAGCCTGCTGAATGGCAGTGAACGCACAACACCAGGAGAAGGAGAACCCGATTCCCCAATCGATGACGATGGAGCAGACGTTCCATTGCCCGACCATGAAGAAGTTCGAATAGCAATTGCCCGCCTGAAGAACAACAAAGCGGCACGGGCCGACGGACTGCCGGCCGAGCTAATCAAACACGGCGGCGAGGAACTAATAGGGAGCATGCATCAGCTTCTTTGCAAAATATGGTCGGACGAAAGCATGCCCAACGATTGGAATTTAAGTGTGCTATGCCCAATCCATAAAAAAGGAGACCCCACAATCTGCGCCAACTACCGTGGGATTAGCCTCCTCAACATCGCATATATGGTTCTATCGTGCGTATTGTGTGAAATATTAAAGCCCACCGTCAACAAACTGATTGGACCTTATCAGTGTGGCTTCAGACCTGGAAAATCAACAACCGACCAGATATTCACTATGCGCCAAATCTTGGAAAAGACCCGTGAAAGAAGAATCGACACACACCACCTCTTCGTCGATTTCAAAGCTGCTTTCGACAGCACGAAAAGGAGCTGCCTTTATGCCGCGATGTCTCAATTTGGTATCTCCGCAAAACTAATACGGCTGTGTAAACTGACGTTGAGTAACACCAAAAGCTCCGTCAGGATCGGGAAGGACCTCTCCGAGCCGTTCGATACCAAACGAGGTTTCAGACAAGGCGACTCCCTATCGTGCGACTTCTTCAACTTGCTTCTGGAGAAAATAGTTCGAGTTGCAGAACTAAATAGAGAAGGTACCATCTTCTATAAGAGTGTACAGCTGCTGGCGTATGCCGATGATATTGATATCATCGGCCTCAACACCCGCGCCGTTAGTTCTGCTTTCTCCAGGCTGGACAAGGAAGCACAGAAAATGGGTCTTGGCTCTCACGTCACTGTTGACAGTCATAACTTTGAAGTTGCAGATAATTTCGTCTATTTAGGAACCAGCATTAACACCACCAACAATGTCTGCCTGGAAATCCAACGCAGGATTGCTCTTGCCAACAGGTGCTACTTCGGACTGAAAAGTAAAGTCCTCTCTCGACGAACAAAAGCTAAACTCTATAAGTCGCTCATAATTCCCGTCCTGCTATATGGTGCAGAGGCTTGGGCGATGACAACAACCGATGAGTCGACGTTACGAGTTTTCGAGAGAAAAATTCTGCGAAAGATTTATGGTCCTTTGCGCATTGGCCACGGCGAATATCGCATTCGATGGAACGATGAGCTGTACGGGATATACGACGACATCGACATAGTTCAGCGAATTAAAAGACAGCGGCTACGCTGGCTAGGTCATGTTGTCCGGATGGATGAAAACACTCCAGCTCTAAAAGTATTCGACGAAGTACCCGCCGGGGGAAGCAGAGGAAGAGGAAGACCTCCACCCAGTTGGAAGGACCAAGTGGAGAAGGACCTGACTTCGCTTGGAATATCCAATTGGCGCCACGTAGCGAAAAGAAGAAACGACTGGCGCGCTGTTGTTAACTCGGCTATAATCGCGTAAGCGTTGTCTACGCCAATTAAGAAGAAGAAGAAGCTGTCAAAACAAATTAGACGACAGTGTGTTTAACAATATTGCAAAGCATTTAAATGAAGCGACATTAAAAAAGGTTTTGAAAAATTATCAAAATATATTTTTTATAAAAGGAAGCAAATTACTAGTGTAATACAACAAGGATAAGAACTAAGACAGATTTACCAGTCTTTATAGATACTCAATGCCCGAAGAAGACGGACAAGTAAATGAGATGTCAGTAAAAAATAAAAACCTAATTCGCTTTTATGGGTCTTCTGCTTTACCGGCGTAGACGCGATTATAGCCGAGTTAACAACAGCGCCAGTCGTTCCTTCTTTTCGCAAGGTGACGCCAATTGGAGATTCCAAACGAAGCTAGGTCCTTCTCCGCCTGGTCCCTCTGACGGAGTGGAGGTCTTCCTCTTCCTCTGCTTCTCCTGGCGGGTACTGCGTCGAATACTTTCAGAGCTGGAGTGTTTTCGTTCATTCAGATGACATGACCTGGCCAGCGAAGTCGTTGTCTTTCGCAGAACCTTTCTCTCGAAAGCTCGTAACGTTGACTCAACAGATGTTGTCATCGTGCATGCCTCTGCACCACATAGTGGTATGGAAATAATGAGTGACTTCTAGTGTTTTGTTTTTGTTCTTCGAGAGAGGACTACTTAGTCTGAAGTAGCGCCTGTTGGTAAGAGGTATTCTGTGTACGATTTCAAGGCTGACGTTGTTGATGTTGAAGATGCTGATTCCAAGATAGACGAAATTATCTACAACTCCGAAGTTATGACTGTCAATAGTGACGTGGATGCCTAGTAGCGAGTGCGATGACTGTTTGTTTGATGACAGGAGATATTACCTTCTTGCCCTAGTTCACCACCAGACTAATTAACTTTGCTGTCTTATCCATTCTGAAGAAAGGATAACTAACGGCGCGCTTGCTAAGGCTTATGATATCAGTATAATCAGCATACGCCAGCAGCTGTAAACTCTTATAATAGACGGCACCTTCTCTGTTAATTCTGCAGCTCGAATTATTTTCTCCAGCAGCAGATTGAAGAAGTCCCACGATAGGGAGTCGCCTTGTCTGGAACCTTGTTTGGTATCGAACGGCTCGGAGAAGTCCTTCCCGATCCTGATGGAGCTTTTAGTATTGCAGTTTATACAGCTGCCAAAAGCTGCTTTAAAATCGACGATAAGATTGTCGATTCACTTTTCACGAGTCTTTTCTAAGATTTGGTTCTTGGTGAATACTGGTAAGGTGTTGATTTGCTAGGTCTAAGGCCACACTGATAA
Organism: Bactrocera tryoni; assembly: GCF_016617805.1. Lineage (NCBI taxonomy): Eukaryota > Metazoa > Arthropoda > Insecta > Diptera > Tephritidae > Bactrocera > Bactrocera tryoni. The sequence goes on from NW_024396310.1 coordinate 597,322, forward strand.
GGTCCAATCAGTTTGTTGACGGTGGGCTTTAATTTTTCACACAATAAGCTCTATAGGACCTTATGCGCGATGTTCAGGAGGCTTATCTACGGTAGTTGGCGCAAATTGTGGGGTTTCCCTTTTTGTGGAGTAGGCAGAACACACTTTAAATCCAATTCCAATCGTTGGGCATGCTTTCATCCGACTATACTTTATAAAGACTCCCTGCGGGGAGGGAGATAAGAATATTCCCGCGGTAAGGCATGCCTGTCGTATGAGGCGACTAAAATCCAATATGCACTATGTCCGACATTCGCATGTCTGGTTTATTGAATGTCGGCATGGTGAGAGATGTCAGAAAAGTGCTATATTGAAATACTATCAAATTCATTGAATGGGTTTGCGATTATATAACAAACACAAAAATGAAAGGGATAACAAAAAAATCATACAGTCGGGTTCTTAAGAATTCCTCGGAATTTTTGGGGGCTCGACTGGCAGTAGCTTAAGCGCAAGCTTGGGCTACAGGTCACACCAAAGACTAAAACATGGTAAACCACGGGGAGCAGCCGCCCCTGAAGTTCGCTTCAGTCTGCTCATTGGGTCTTGGCCCTTTGGGGAGATTCGTGGTGGCTGTGGTTTACACCTAAAATGCAGGAAGGGCAATTGTCCAACGTGGAGTCGCACTGCGGCCGGGTGCCGGACCCAGAGTACGGCAGAGGTTTTAGATGGGCCTCGAACCCGACCAAGGTGGCTAGGGTGTTTCTCTTTGGTTTTCACCTCGAACCGATTGGGAACCAAAGTGTATGTGTGTGGGGCGGCACTCATACCTTGGTTTCTTCCAGAGTGTAGTGTCGTGCATGCACTTACACTTTGGGGCGCTGATCAACGGATTAATTTGATCTATGTGCTACTAGCAATAGATAGCACCGTGGATTTGAGCCTTCGTAGGCAGATACCCACGTTAAACACATTGACAGTTATACTTTATAAAGAAGCTGATGCATGCTCCTTATCAGTTCTTCGCCGCCGTGTTTGAATAGCTCGGCCGGCAATCCGTCGGCCCCTGCCGATTTGTTGTTCTTCAGGCGGGCAATCGCTATTCGAACTTCTTCATGGTCGGGCAATGGAACGTCTGCTCCATCGTTATCGATTGGGGAATCGGGTTCGGCTTCTCCTGGCGTTATACTTTTACTGCCATTCAGCAGGCTGGAGAAGTGTTCCCACAATGATTTCAGTAGGCTCTGGGATCAGTCACTAGATCACCTCTGGGGTTTCTACAAGAGTATGCTCCGGTCTCGAAACCTTTTGTTAGGGGTTTTCAATAGGTACGCTACAAAAGTAGACCGATAGGAACAGCAAACGAAGCCATATTATTTTCTCTGCTCTTTTGACACTTTTCTAAAATTAAGTTTTCTTTCATCGTGGAGAGATATACGATCCAACAGCAAGTCGAAATTATTAAAATTGACTACCGAAATTTGGAGTTAGTGGCAACAAACGAGCGTCTAGTGGAAAAATTTGAATCCATAATCCATAGGTATAGTACAAAATGTTCCTGTACCAGTGAGAAAAAGAAGTGCCCGTAGTGTCGAGAATATTGCTGTCGCTAGCGTATCAATTGAAGGAAATCAGTATCTCACACGTCATTCTCATGCGTTGAGCATCTCTGTGAAGTTATTGAACCGAAGTATGTGTGTACATCCAGATGATAGAGCCAAAAACGGCATAAAGACTAAAAAATCTTGTTTTAAGAGACTACGTTAATAAAATTGTTTATATTCTTTAATTTTCTACTAGCTTTATGGAACATATTGAATTCATAACGAAAATTCAAAAATAATACTAGGATAATCAAATCAGAAAAATAAACACGAAAAGAGCCAATTTGCATCATTTATAACGAAATTTTAAACCATGTTGTTTTAGTTGACAGTATCAGACCAGATCTATGAAAATTTTTAGCAATCGCAGCGATGTCATCACCATCCAACAACAAAGATATTAAAAACAAATTTTCAGCATTACGGGAAATTTATACGTGCTTATCCAGTGGTTCGGTATTTAAAAGTAGATTTCGTTGTGACAGTGAATGTTTACATTCGTCCTAAACATTATACATAAAAGTTAGCAGCAAGTGAACTCGTTTTACAACCACCGGATTTCAATAAAAAATTTACAATAACAAAATTTAAAAATTTTCTTGGGGGATCATCTCAGTGCGAGCCTCCGAAAAAACACTAATTTTCGCCATTTTTTTTAAATGTTCAAATCAGTCTGATTTGTTTTTTTATAAATAAAGTTTCACACTAAGACGATCCCTTAACGAGTATGATTTTGATATAATCTATCTAAAAGGCAGAGAACGTAGATTTTAGAGAAGGTTCATGGTGTGCCGATTGTCGAAACTCTCCCCTTTTTGGAGGAGAATTGAGCATTTTCAGTGAGAAAAATAATGCTAATTTCAATGTTTAGAAATGTGCGCAAACAGATTCGCATATTTACAATGCGCAAACAGCTATGGATATAATTTATAGATATTGTCAATGTATTTGACAAAGCACATAATTATATACATACATATGCGGTATTCCATACCAAATCAACCACTATTGAACCCGACCCCTTTAGATTTTGCTGAAACTTGTCCATCCTTTTCTACCCTTTGAAAAACATTTGTGAGAATTTTTTCAACATTTTTTGTCCAACTTCAAAAAAGTTATGAATTCTTCAAAAAAAATGATTTTTTATTTTCAAACAGCCGTAACTTTTGTAGAAATTGACTTTTGGGGACCTTTTTTTTTAAATTTTTGTTTTTGAATGAACTTTTCGAAAAAATACACGAAAAAAATTTAACACGATCAATTATATAAAATAATCGGTTTTTTTAAGTAAAATCGTAATTTTTTGGAAGTTCGCCAGTTCGGCGGTTTCAACTTTTTTTGTAGAATGTGTAAAAGTAGAAGGCTTCACCGAATCGGAGTATGCTCACCAAATTCAAAAAAGCATCAGACTCGCCAAAGACCGTTTCTTTAAGTCTCGTTGCTTGGAAAAAAAAAGAAAAGAGGCTCAGCCACAAAATTAAAAGAAATTCATTTCTTTTTGTAGATAAATACTTATTTTCATAACGAAATACATACATTCACTTTCATAAATAAAGCAAAATTAATATGCATTTTTTTGTATTCTACTATTGACCTTGGCATAGAAGAATTCTGCGATAACTTTGGCATCGAAGTATTCTTTGTTAACTGTGGCGTAGAAGAATTCTTCGTTAACTGTGGCATCGAAGAATTCTTCGTCCCTATGGTAAGCGAAAGAGGTGATCTGTTACTTTTCCTAGGACATCGCCGTGTTAATTTTCATCGAACGGAGTAAGCGATACAATCATGCTGCATCGTTTACCTCGCTCGCTTACCAATGTCTACCATATCCCGCTGGGGATGCTTATTTCTGAATTATTCTCTTAAAAACATCAAGCTCATGAGTTTTAATCAAAGGAATTAATTTCTGAAATATATATCTTATTTATATGGGTTTTGCGTAACTTCATATGCGCGTAAATTGGATTTTAAAAGGGAAAGCTTTTCGCTTTCGACTCATTTAAACCTTCTTTTGGCACTACATTTCAAAAGATTTAACTGTTGTCAACCCTTCTACTGCAATATCTATCCTCGTAGCTTGGAGGAGTTGTTCCTCTGCTACAGTTAAGAGCTTTTCCTTGTACGGACCACCGCCAGTCCTTTGCTTCGAAGCTTTGTTTAATGAAATTTTCTTTTTATATAGTGTGCTTTTGATCAGCAAATACCTATTTGGGAATTTAATTATTATTTTTAATCATTTATTATTTTATTAAAAAAAAATAACTTACACTTCGCCTCCGAATATTTGTAACTGATTTATTTAAAACTTTTTGTTTTTAATTCGTACTATAACGTTTCTTAAATAGCTAACGAGTGGTATTTCGATTCTTTCGTATAAACGAGAACACTTTATTGAATGAAATACGTGTTAAATTGCGAGTACAATGATTCGAAAACGAAAAAAATACATGAATTTCGCTCGTTAACGAGTGCATAATGTTCACATATGTAATCTTCTGTGCAAGTTAACATACATAAGTAACATTAACAATTATAGCTGACGCTAATATTTGACATCAGGTAGTAACATCCGCCACAAGTCGCTAAAGCTACAATTCCAAAGACTTTTAAGTTACGGGACAGGTAAAATTAAGTTACTTTTTAACTTAAGAATGAAATGTAAATTAGTTGCAATTTAATTTTGAATAAAGAAAGGTCAAAGGTCCTTAAAAAATTAAAAAAACAGTTTTTTCCTCGGAGCTGAAGCAAAAAGCCCGATAACTGGCGCCCGATCAAAGTGAGCAATCCGCGCAACTCAAACAACATCGGTAATACGGATTATAACTACTGCTACGTGGTATAAACGGAATGAAAGAGTGCGCGCCAATACCAACAGGAAAAGGACAACGCACGGTCACCGGCCACGGGAGGGAAGCGAACCTTTATGTATGAAATCAGTTAAGCTAATTTAATTTAATAATTAAGAATATGTATATAAAAAAATTTAAAAAAATTTAAAAAAAATTCAAAATTGAAGATTTAAGGAAAATAATTTAATAACGGGCAGGTATAGCCAATAATAAATAATAATGTAAAAGCTGCGATTCACCACCTTCGGGGGACTCTCCAGCTTCTAACATAAAAAAATTCTCTACGATTCACCACCAAAGGGACGCTCCAGAGAATCATAAACCAAAAAGCTAAATAAAAAGGGCTTGTACAGCCAATAACTTTTAATATTTAAAAGGGCTGCGATTCACTACCTAACGAGGAACCTTCCGGTTCTTATAACAGTAAAATAACTTTGCGATTTTCCTGTAAAAGAGACCCTCCGAAGATTAATAGCATAAATAAATAAAAAGAAAATAAAACAAGAATTATATAAAAAATGTCTACCCCAAATAATTTGATAAGTACTAAGGGAATACAACTTCCCCTGTACCAAAAGGACCTTTCGGTTCTGGTAACCAAATTTCGCCAGAATCGGCACATTTAGTTAAAAGCATTGTAACTCAGATATTACAGACGGACGGACAAAACATAATTCAAAATATTTTAAATAATGGAACGAACCAAAATATTACAGACCAAAGAATAGACGGTAGGTATAAGGACAACATGAATTCCCGATGTAGTGCGATCACTACGAGAACTTTCAGGGAACGCTTCCGAGTTTACCTTCTGGAAAAAAAATTTCGAGTGGATTATGTGGATATAGGAACCCTACGAAAAGGCGCACGACGATATTTGTGGCATATTAAATTTTATTCGAAATAAAATTATAGGGAAAACAGACAACTAGAGCAATATAACACGCCTTTAGATTGGACAGCAATATCTCGTTGTTTAACTACCCAGTACGCAATCTAAAGTGACATTGGTACTTTAGAATATCAAATGAAAGTTTATTGATAGCTATCTTTAATCCTCAACAAAATTGGTTGTATGGAAGTAGCAGAAGAAGCAATATATCTTTTTACTGAAAACTATCATGCTAAACCCCTTGGCACGTTTGTCAAAGGACCTTCCTAGGCTTCTCGGCATCAGAGAACCAAAAAGCCTACCAGAAGCTCATCACTTTTACCTGAAATTAGAAAATCAAAACATCAGAGAACACACCATACCAATTACCAACACCAATATCCTAGACAACAATATCAATAACTCTTAACCAACTATTTCCTCAAGCCAAATTACAACCGGAATTAACTTTTATACCAAAACCAACAAAAATATATAATCCTTACAGCCAACAACGCTATATCCAGTATATCAGCAACATGGTTATCATAACCAAAATTCATTTAACCAACCACTAAATAATCCTCCTTCAAAGACCACTAAAACCACCTCAACCAATGGACGTCGACGTTAGCTTAAGAACAAATGCTATCAATTACACAAATAGACCAAATCCCAAATTCACTATCAAACGACCATCCTATTTTTCAAACAAAAATGAACTGCAACCAAGAGTTCCAAGAAAATTCAATGTAAATTCAAACTTTGAACCTTACAGTGAACAAAATTACTAATACAACAATGTCTACCAAATCAACGAACACAACTATGACTTTTCTGATACAACATTAACCGACGAATACGAACAATCGCTAGACCTGGCACATATTATACCATTTTTTAAATTAAGGGGTCAGTAGGGTAATATTTTTTTATAGAAATTTTTATTCTACAATAGAACTTTTTTCACATATCATAAGGTATATCGTGGAGTGTATAAACAAATTTTTGCGGAATTTTTTGATGACATCTGTCGGAGAAATGGCTGGGTGAATGAGATGCGTTTTTTCACCGGCGAACACGATTTCTCATGATTGGATCATCTGAAACACAAAAACCCAATTTATTCTTAAAAAGTAAGTGAATGGTTATCGTCCCTACTAGAATCATGAAAAAATTTTGATAAATAAAAAATTACTTAGCGTTTTTTTTTAATTTTTCCCCATGATTTTTACAAAAATTTTGTCACAACATTGTTAAAAAACTATAATAAATATATAGGGACGATAGCCAGGCGTCTTGTGAACATTAAAAAAAAAAATTAAGCAAATCGGTTCAGTAGTTCGACCGGAATCACGTGCGCTATGTCATGTGTTTTGAAAAAAAAACGCGTTTAAAGTTTGAGGTGTGCAGTCCAAACGCTCTGAAAGTCGAGCGGTATTATTTTTTTTCGGCCTTTTTCGAAACCTTCCAATGGTAAAGTGTCCTCGCGAAAATAAAGGCTGACATCACCGCCGTTCAAGAAATGCGATGGACGGGACAAGGATAGACACGAGTAGGTCCTTGTGACATTTACTACAGTGGCCATATAAAGAAGCGCAAGTTTGGTGTTGGATTCGTGGTGGGAGAGAGATTCCGTCGTACATTTTTCATTTATTAAACAACTCTTGTGGTGGTAAAGAAGAAGGTGAGTTAGTGAAAAATACACTTGGAATGCATCGTCGAAGAAATAGTTACATAGAAAGCAAGGCCAACCAGTAGATTGACATCCAGTTGTGTTCTCAACTAATTCCTTAGGACGAATATACATAATTCACCCGAAAAACGACGATTGCTTATACCTTCGGTTGCTATTGATAAATGTACATGGTTCAATTTCATTTGAGTCATTGCGTACTGTGAATGGTAGAGTGTGTGCAACTTTTTGGGAAGCATGCCAGCAATTTCAATTGCTGGAACATGATAATCAATGGAATCAAACGATGGACGATTCGATAGCTATTTCGCATGCCACTGAAGTTCGCACACTTTTCGCGATGATCATTTCGACATATCAGCCTTCAAATCCGCGTCAATTAGGGAATACGAACAAAATTATATTTCCGAAGACATTTTACATTTGTTATCAATTCCACCTGCCTTTTGTAAATTTAATTCAACGAAATATGAACTCATCACGAATGTTCATGCCAACATTTAACAAATTAACGTAACTACGATTACATGAGTGCGCGCCAGTCATACGTGGCGTGTTAACGAGTTGGAAAGCCATCTTCTCTGTACATTTACGCACCGAAATAGATATCAAAAAATGTTGTTTATCAAACTGCGTTACGTTGAAAAAAATTTAGAAAAATCGAAAGTAAATGATTTTTAGCACAACGTAAATTCAACTTTCTTTTCATTTCAAAACACATAATTTAACGCAGGACAACGCATGCGGGGTCAGCTAGTATAACAATAAAAAACATGTAATAATAACAAGTAATAAAGGGATAACTTGCAGGAATCAAAGCCAGGGAAATAACTTACGATGTAAAACGTCAACCAAAGGATCGGAATATAAGCAATATTATATGTACATATTTACATACACCATATGTGTATATTTTATATACTGACCTACGCATATATTCGACATCATTGAGATAACTCAAAAATTGGCCGATATATCCAGCACAAAGTCACCAGGAAGTTCAAAACTCTTTACATTAGGTATATGGGAGCTCAGGGAAGTATCGACCCGATTCCACCCATTTTGAATACGCAGAAATACTACTGCAGGAAAACGATTTTATCTATTGCATATCTCACACATTGACTAATATTTTCGATGAAAAGTCAACTATAGGTACTGGGGTCCACATTTTCGGTACCTAGGGTCCTGAACAGTTATGGTTGGATTTGCACAATTTTTTGTCATAAAGTGACATTCAATAAAAGCATTATTCGTGCAAAGCTTAATCCCATTATATTAAATGCTTCTTGATTTCTTTACTGGAAAGTAAAATAATCAAGTAGAATTTAAAATTGTGCTATATGGGAAGTAAGCGTGATTATTGTCCGATTACGCTCATTTTCACAGCCTGACATAGGAATATAAAAACAATGCCACGCTCCAATTTTTATCAAAATCAGTTAGTCGAGTCTCGAGATATGGGATTTTAACCAAAAAGTGGGCGGTGCCACGTCCATCGTCTAATTTTCACAGCAGCTCCCATAAAGCTCTCCTATCCCATCTTGGTGGTAAAATTTAATATCTTTGGCGAATTTTGACTTTTTAATAGTACTATTATAAAGGAAGTGAGCGGGGTTATCCTTCGATTCCCGACATTTTCACAATGTCGGTAAAAGTTCCTTAAGATTTGTACTCAGCAAATTTGGTTGTTGTAGCTTATATGGTTTTGGAGACATCTACATTGAACTGGTTAGAGGGCGGAACCACGCCAACATTTAAAAACAAATTTTACTGACAGGTGCCTCTTGCTACTCCGATCCAATGTGCCAAATTACAGTTTTATATCTTATTTTAGTCCATCGTCTATATCTCGTTTAGTTTTAGGTGATTCGTACAACCGGTAGGTGAACAGAACTAAATATAATACTATGTAGCAACTAGTTGTAAGAGTATAAAAATAGCGCACACTGCAGCTTTAGTTTCCAATTTTTCGCTCATAGTCATCTGCATGATGAGCATAATCGCAATTATCTCCATTCGGATTCAAAAAAATAAGAGAAAATCAAATATAACAGGATTATAAAATTACCACGTAAATGCTAATATGAACGATCATAAAGAAGTAGAAACATCCGGGATCTCTCCATTCTTCTTCTTCTTCTTCTTTACTGGCGTGGAAACCGCTTACGCGGTTATAGCCGAGTTAACAACAGCGCGCCAGTCGTTTCTCCTTTTCGCAAGGTGGCGCCAATTGGAGATTCCAAACGAAGCTAGGTTCTTCTCCACCTGTCCTTCCAACGGAGTGGAGGTCTTCCTCTTCCTCTGTTTCCCCCGGCGAGTACTTTGTCGAATATTTTCAGAGCTTGAGTGTTTTCGTCCATCCGGACAACATGATCTAGCCAGAGTAGCCGTTGTCTTTTAATTCGCTGAACTATGTCAATGGCGTCGTATATCTCTCCGCGTTGGATTTCCAGGCTCACATTGTTGGTGATGTATATACTAGCTCCAAGATAGACGAAACTATCTACGACTTCAAATTTATAACTGCCAACAGTACCGTAAGAGCCAAGTCGCTAGTGCGACGACTGTTTGTTTGATGACAGGAGATATTTCGTCTTGCCTCTTTCACTGTCAGAACCTTTTGCTTTGCTTCCTTGTCCAGTATAAAGAAAGCAGAACTAACGACGCTAGTGTTGAGGCCGATGATATCAATACAAGGTGCTTTCCAAAGTAATCAGGAAACAGTAAACTTTTTGAATCTAACATTCCCTGGTGGCGCCATCTATATCTGCTATTCTTATCGATTGTCCAGTGAGAATTTCGTGACATTTCATTGATTGGAAGTGAAAATATTTTGTTTTAAGTGTCTGTATGTTTGTGTTATCGGTACCAAAATGAGCTTCGAACAAAGAGCCAACATTAAATATTGATTTAAAATTGGTAAAACTTTTACTGAAACGTTTAAATAATGAAACAAGTTTATGGCGATGATTCCCTATTACGTAGCAGAGTGCACGAGTGGATTCAAAGTGGTCGTGAGGACATAAATGATGATCAACTTGTGGGCCAATCAAAATCCGTGATCACCGGAAATTCTATCTAAACTGTGCCTGAATTCATCAAAAATCAGCCGAAATCATTATTGAAATTTATGTAAATGGAATTGAACATCTCCAAACTATCGATTTATTGCATTTTCACCGAAAATGTGGGCTTACGAAAGGTGTGTGCACAGTTTGTTCCGCACAAATTGACTGACGACCAAAAATTGCTCAGAATCCAACATTCGAAAGACGATTTTTTGACCAAAGATCATATTTCAACCATTAACCGCTCCCCGAGGAAAAATGCATTTTCCCATGAAAGGAAAGCGTTATACAGACGTAGAGGCCATTCAAAAGGTTTGCACCGGCGTACTGGCGGCCATACCGGCCAACGAGCTAAAACACTATTTCGACAGGCTTTTGGACCATGCAAAAAGCTGTATTGAAGCAGGAGACTATTTTGAATAAAATAAATTGATTTTGCCGAAAAAACCATTTGTTCTGTCATACGCCAGCAGCTGTATGTACACTCCTATGGAAGATTATACCTGCTCGATTAAGTTCTGCAGCTCGAATTATTTTCTCCAGCAGCAGATTGAAGAAGTCACACGGTAGGGAGTCGCCGTATCTGAAACCTCGTTTGGTATCGAACGGCTCGGAGAGGTCCTTCCCGATTCTGACGGAGCTTTTAGATAAAAAAAAAACTTAACACGATTACAAAAATCATTGCGCGGTGCGGTGAAATTAGACCGTGGTCGTCGACGAATGATCATATCAAGGTCGTAACCTTTGATGCATGATTATTTGCGCTGGCATCATGTGCCAGCCATGTAACGCCACTTTATGAAACTAACGGTAACACTGCGGAAGAAGCTGTTAGGAAAGAGCAATAGGCAAAGAGTTTTCGTGCACGACGAAATACCTAACGAAAACGCGTAAAGAAGAAACTAAACATTTCATTGCTTGTTCTCTGTTCGACAAAGAGCATTACGTTGGCAGTTCATCAAGGTCAAAAGGCTATGCATTCGATGCTTTAAATACCAGATGGTTAGAGGTTGCAAATTTGCAGAAAAGGTGGATGTAGAATGGTGCACAACCCACTACCACAGAGCCAAAATGCTGCAGCTAAGACTAGTTGGGTAAAAACAATACTAGTTCATCAACGTAAGTTTAGGAGAGCAATTTTTCGTTACATTCCGGTAATATTGTATGGTCCTAAAGCCACAGGGGAGATATTTGCGTTGATTGATAAGGGAGCATCATGTACATTGATGGACAGCAACTTCGCTGAGCAGCTAGGTTTTGACGGCCCTGGTGAAGACACGGCTAAAGTTAGCGTACCTGTGGACGTGAGTCACGCTAATAGCTGCGCGTTGCAAAATAGGTTGGTCAGTATATGTTCAGGATAAGCCAGACGAAAATATGCTTCACGTTTGCACAGCTTGACAAATTAATGAAAGCCTATTTCTCTATCTATTCGGTGGGTATCAATCCTATTCTCAAACCGCTTAGATCAAGGGCAGACGAGCGTGCATACCACATAATGAAGAAAACTGTCCTGTATGATGCCAGTGTAAAGAAATGGGAAATAGGCCTCTTATGGAAATACGACCACATTGACTTGCCCGATTCATAGCGAATGGCATATAACCGTCTCCAATGTCTGGAAAAGATTCCCGATCTGAAGAAGTATTTTGTTAGCAAGTCGAGTTCTAAACGAGTTCTGCAAGCGCTCTCAAGTAAACATAAACCCGCGAACAAATGCTTCATAGAGCCAGGATTAGAACTTCAAAAGGTTATCGGTATGTGGTGGTTACCAACCAGTGACGAACTAACCTTTGTTCACAATTGTTTCAATCTAGCGCAGATTTTTTTTAGGTTTCGCGGCACTTACCTTGTATGAGAAAAACGCAACGGGAAGGCGAATGGATGTTTGCGCGTTCGTATCGAAAATGCGAAAGAGAAGGTGCCTTGTCCGTCCGTTCCTTTTGTTCCTTTTTTTTTTGGTATGTTGAAATGGTGATGTTGTAGTATTTGTGTGCGTGTGATGTGGAATGTAATGATGATGTGGTGTGTAGGTAAGGTATGATGGTGAATGATGAGGTGGTGTATATAATGTATGTGGTGTGGTAGTGTAAGGTTGTGAGGGGGGTCTGAGACTCATTTAACCATCCCGGCCCCCCTAGGCAACTGATTAGCCTAGGAGTCGCTGCAGCTGTTGCAGCGTTGCCACGACGCTGCTAAGGCCCGCGGATCGCCGTGGCTGGGGCCTAGGCTGTCGTCGCTGTATTGACATTCCAACCCGCTGATGCACTGCTCGACTTCCGGGTGGATGCCTTGTTGCGTGGCTGCGAGGTCTCGGTGACCGATTTACATCGCGCATCGTGGTGCGATGAAGCAGCGTGTGATGTGGTCTGTTGCAGATTTGGCACAACCCCCTCGACTCACACTCTAGAAGCCTATGCGTCTGCGATAGGCAGTTTAAACAGTGCCCATGTGCCTGGGCCACTTGCTGACGCTGTAACGGGCGCATCCCTCTGAAGATCCCACAGTGGTGCAGGCGATGTGGGCGGCGGCAGAGGGGGCATCTTATACGATGCCCGTCCGAGACCCGTGATGAACGATTGATTGTTGCCGATGCTGTTGCCGATGCTGTTGCCGGTGCTGTTGCCGGTGTTGTTGCCGGCGCTGTTGCAACTGCAGCTCGGGGCGTTGGGGTAGGCCCGGTGCGTTGCACGCTGGTAGCCGACCGAACGGTTGGCGTGGCTAACACTGGCGTATCTAGGTCCATGGTAATCTACTATGGATAAATGAGATTGTTAATTATAAATCGGTCATGATTAGGTATGAGCAATCGTGCCACGATATGTGGCATGAATGGGTCGTCGTATTGATCGACCATTGGGATTAGTTTTCTTTGTTAAGCTTACGGAATATTAATTTTAACGGTTGGTATTAGCGTGTTTCTCGTTTTTTTTTTTTTTTTTTTTTTAACGTTTTATAAAATTAGTTAATTGTATGCGGGAACATCGGCTTGTTCATTAGACGGATTTTTTAATTTCTGCGTGTCGGTATTATTGTACGGATGGTTTATTATGTGTATTTTCGGTGTTATCTGCGGTTGGTAAAAAGCATAGTTTAACGAGCGGTCTCGTTAGAATTCCGTTTTGAGTACGGAGGTCAACTACTCGTATGTGACCGTCGGAGCCGTGATGTAGCTTCTCTATGCGACCAAGTCGCCATTCTGTAGGGGGAAGACAATCGTCATGTATAAGGACAAAATCTCCAAGCTTTGGCGCCTTTTCAGGAGTTTTCCAGCGGTACCTTTTATGAAGGTCCTTTATATACTCCTCCTTCCATCGGCGGCTGAAATTATGATGGAGAATTTTAATTCTTTCCCATCTATTTAGTAAGGAAAGCGACTCCACGCCTGGCTCAGGTATGGCCAGAATGGGTGCTCCTTTGAGAAAGTGCCCTGGTGTAAGAGCTGTTAGATCTGAGGGATCTTGCGAGAGTGTCGTCAATGGCCGTGAATTGAGAACGGCTTCAATACGAATTAATAATGTCGTAAATTCTTCAAAGTTAAATTTATAGTTCCCAGCTACTTTTTTAAAATGGGATTTAAAGCTTTTTACCGCTGATTCCCATAAACCACCCATATGAGGAGCGCTTGGAGGGATGAACTGCCAGTTAATGCCTTGGGGAGCGTACTTTTGTACAATCTCAGGTGAAACTTGTTTGATAAAGTCCACAAACTGTTTTTCAGTGGCTCTTTGAGCTCCTATAAATGTCTTGCCATTGTCGCTCATGAGTTTTGACGGAAAACCACGTCGTCCGACGAAGCGAGCAAATGCCGCGAGAAAAGCCTCTTTTGTCAGATTTGTACATAGCTCGAGGTGTACTGCTTTTGTCGTAAAACAGACAAAGACAGCCACGTAGCCTTTCATCAGGGTGGGAGACCTTAGCATGGATGCCTTTATTTGAAAAGGCCCAGCAAAATCGACACCTGTGATAGTGAAGGGCGGAGCAAAGTTGCAGCGTTCCGGTGGAAGTGCTGCCATAATCTGTGTTCGCATCTTTTGCTTATGCACAGTGCATATCTTGCACGAAAAAATGCATTTCTTTATTTTTGGCTTGAGTCTTGGGATATAAAACTCTTGGCGGACTATTTGTTGCATGAGGCGGTGTTCAGCGTGTAATAATAGTACATGGACATAATTGAGATATAATGTGGCAAGTTGCGATCTCTCTGGTATAACAATGGGATGACGTTCGTTGTACGTTAGGCTTGAATTGACAAGCCGACCATTTGCACGAAGTAGACCTTTCGTGTCCAGAAAGGGGTTTAGAACTAAGAGTGAGCTCCTTTTATCAATCGGCTTCGATTCTCTTAGAAGTGATATATCGCGGCTGAAATAGCGCGCTTGTGTATATGCTATTAGTGCGACCTTTGCCTTTTGTAACTCTAGGTGCGTCACTTTGTTGCATGGGAATTTATGTGATCCCTTTACTTTGCTTTTGAGTTGCTCGATAAATTTGAACATATAAGCAACTACTCTGAGAGCTTTTGGAAACGATGAAAATCGTTCAAGGATGTCGGTATCATCCAATAACGTGTGAAAGGTGGCGATTTTTCGACCTTCTGGGGCTATAATGTTGCGCATGGGGGATTGTGGCCAAGAATCAGGAGATTCTATCAACCATCGGGGGCCATTCCACCAGAGGGTGGTAGTGGCAAGGTGCAGTGGCTTGCACCCTCTTGTACCTAGATCGGCAGGATTGTCAGCACTGGCTACGTGACGCCAAGTGGCTGATCCCACTAGGTCAAGAATTTGAGACGTTCGGTTAGAAATATACGTCTTCCAGGCATGTGGTGGTTTTTCCAACCAGGCTAGTACAATTTCTGAATCGGACCACATATATAGTTTGCATTTTGTCATATTTAAATGCGTTTGCACCATGGCTACTAATTTTGAAAGTAGTAGTGCGCCACATAACTCAAGTCGTGGGAGACTTATAGTTTTTAAAGGTGCCACCTTTGCTTTTGCTACTAATAAGTGGCTTGTGGTCGTGGTATCACTTTGCGTGCGCACATAGATTGTAGCGCAGTATGCCTTTTCTGAGGCGTCACAAAAGCCATGTAATTCAACTTTGTGATCGGGAGAGTAATTTACCCATCGTGGAATTTGAATCTGAGAAATGGCATTCAGATTGTTTGCGAACTGGGACCATTTTTCTAAGCGAAGAGGTTTCACTTGTTCGTCCCAGTCGGTTCCATCTAGCCATAATTCTTGTATTAAGATTTTCGCCTGGATCATAATTGGCGAAAGCCATCCTGCGGGGTCGAAAAGTTTTGCCACCGAGGATAAAATCTGTCTTTTCGTTATGGCTGATAATGCGGATATGGACTCTGTCGTGTATGAGAACTGGTCCGATATCGCATTCCATTGGATGCCTAATGTTTTTGTTGTACTTTCCTTTTCGAATATAAGGAAATTAGTGTCCAACAAATTTTCGTTTGGAATATTTTTGATTATATTTGGGTGATTTGCCGTAATCTTTTTTAATGGAAACCCTGCGGAATTGAGGGCTTTTATTACCTGTGATAAGGCCTCGTATGCTTGTGGAAGAGTGTGACTTCCAGACAGAATATCGTCTACATACGTTTGAGTTTTCAACACTTCAGTTGCCAGAGGAAATTCTGACTTTGTGTCTTCTGCCAGTTCGTGGAGTGTACGAATGGCGAGGTATGGGGCACAGTTTACGCCAAAGGTAACTGTTTTTAATTTAAAGTCGCGTAGTGGACTATTGGGAGATTTTCGGAAAATAATTCGCTGAAAATCTTGATCATCTTTATGTACGACTATTTGTCGATACATTTTCTCAACATCCCCATTGAAAACGTATTTGTATATACGCCAATTTAGTATGAGGAGCATTAAATCTGGCTGAAGCGTGGGTCCCGTAAATAAAATATCATTTAGGGAACTCCCCGAACTTGATGATTTTGATGCATTAAAGACAACTCTTACCTTTGTGGTTTTTTTGTCTGGCTTGATTACTGCATGATGTGGCAGGTAAAAAGAACTGTATTTACCTTTTATAATTTTTTCGCCAGGGCTGACTTCCTCCATGTGGTCTAAATGGAGGTATTCTTCTAAAACCCTATCGTATTCTGATTTTAGCTCGCCTTTTTTAAGTAGGTTTTTTTCCATACTTAAAAACTGTTGGATAGCAGAGGTACGAGAATGACCTAAGGCGAGTGTGTGGGGAAATTCTGGCTTTAGTGGTAGTCGTACGACGTACCGGCCATTATCTAATCGAGTAGTTGTGGATTTGTAAAAATCCTCACAATATCGATCTTCTGGGGTTGTGATTGATATGGGGGGAAGTTCTTCTAACTCCCAAAATTTCTTCAATTGAGTATTGAGGTACTCGTTTGAGATTTCCTCAACTTGAGTTGTCATTGTTGTGACTGGTTCCGCAACCAGTCCGCTTAGGACCCATCCGAAAATGGTATTTTGCGCCAGAAGTGTTTTTGTAATTTTCTCAACACCTTCGAGAATAATTTGTGGTATGAGATCGCTGCCTAATAGAATGTCTATTTGAGCGGGAGTGTTGCAGTTGGGGTCTGCTAACTTAAGGTGTGAAACCTTTTGCCATTGCTTGCTATTTATATGATAGCTTGGTAGCATGTTGGTTAATTGCGGTAAGACAATAGCTTCTGCTTGTATGCGCTTATCCGCTTTGGGGGAAAAGAGGGTAATGGGGCAGATTTTATTTGAGTTTTGAACAACTCTTCCGCCCATTCCCGTGATTTCAAAGTTGACCAGTTTTGTTGGTAACTGTAGCCTGTTTTGTGCCCTAGACGCTATAAATGATCGTTGTGATCCTTGGTCTATTAAGGCTCTGAGTTTGAACAGTTCTCCTCGGTGTTCGATGGAGACAACTGCTGTGGGTAATAGTACCCTACTGTGGTTTTCGCTATGTAGCGTTTGGGTTTTCAACGCCTTTGAGCAGCATGGTGCTTCTTGGCAGTTTTCAGAATTTGTTGTTGCAACTAATCCTGTTGCTCTTTTTACGTTTGCGCTGTTTGGGGGTGAGCTGGAAAAATTTGTTATATGTAACATTGAATGATGTCTTTTATGGCAGTAAACGCAATTAAATTTGCTTTCGCAATCTTTAAGCGTATGCGCATGTGACAGACAGTTGGTACATAATTTTTTCGTTCTTACGAAATTGTTTCGATCGCTAACATTCATTTTTTTGAATTTTTCGCACAATTTTAATTTGTGACCTCCTCTGCACAGTTCGCATGACGTTTGCTTATATTGTTCAGAAGTGAACGATTGATTCTTAAAAAAGCTTCTATTTAAATTATTGTGACTACTTGCTTGGGGTCTATTGAAGCTTCTATTGAGGTCGTTTTGAACGTTTTTCGTTCTGACTAGTTTTTTATCTACCCTTTCTGCGATTTCATATTGGGTAGTAAGAAATTCTTTCATTTGCTGCCACGTTGGGCACTTTCTTCGCGATGAGAGCGATTGCTCCCACAGAAGTAACGATTTTTCTGGTAATGCAGCTGTGCATATATTTACCAGAATGGGGTCCCAATTATCTGTGGGAATATTCTGTGTTGATAAAACAGACAAACAATTTGAAACCGTGGATTGAAGCTTTATGAATTCTTCACTGGTTTCCTTCTGAATTTTTGGTAAATTCATTAGTATCGTCACTTGCTTGTCGACCAATATTCTCTCGTTTTCGTAACGTGCTTTAAGAGCTTCCCAAGCAAAATTGAAATTTTCGTCATTGAGAGCGAACTGTTTGACTATTACGCCTGCCTGACCTTTGGTTTTGTATCTGAGGTGATACAATTTCTGCGCTTGTGATAATTTAGGATGGTTTATGTACACAGCTGTAAACATGTCCCGGAAGGACGGCCACTGTTCATAACCACCATGAAATATATCTGTGTCGCATACTGGCACTTTAAGGTGAATGCCTGAACTTGCCTCTTGGGCTTGTCTTTGTGGCAGCTCTACCCTCGGTTGTGGAGTAGGTGCAATTGCTCTTAAAAGCTTTAGTTGATCAGAGATCATTGCTTTTGTGTCTTCGAACTGGTCTAGGCAGTGTTCATACTTGGTGTATGCCGAAGATTTAAAATTTTCCGGTAGATCTGAGTCGTCAGATTCTACGATTGCGTCATATGCCGCTTGGAGACGTGTCCAGAAATTGTCTAAATTATCCCTTTTGATTTCTAAGACCGATTCAGAATTGTCTTGAATCGGTGAAGATGAAAATCGAGTGCAGTATCGTATCAAACTGTCACTCTCAGCAATGAATTTTGTATAAGAAATGTCTTTACCCCTCTTTAGTTTTGTAGCACCTTGCTTTGAGCGTGTAGCTTCAGCCGGTGTACACGGACTCTTTTCTTCTGAAATCATTTTTGGAACTTTTAGTGACTGTATTGCTTTAGATTCTTTTGAATCTGAGCTCATTTAGAAAATGTTTTAAAATAATTTAAAATGTCCAAGTGTAAACTAGACTGGTAGATGTACCGAAAAAGCTTTGTAATAATATAGAGAATAGAAAACTCTTTTGTATACAAGAGTTTCAAAGAGAATCAATGAAACCACTGGCTTTTTGATAACCAAATTTTCAAAATATTTTTGTATATAATTGTATATGTACTTATGTATGTGTTTGGACGCGAACTCTTTTGCGTAAATAAGCGTTTTGAACGAATTTAATTTAACGATAACGCGGTCAATTGTACGTGAAGCCGAAAACCGAAACTCTTGTAGGTTAATAAGAGTTTTTCAAATAAAATACGTAAATTACGCGTTTACTTCAATTAGATTGTAATTACCGCAGCAGAAAGTGTTTCCTATATGCGCATATGAATATATAAATACGTATATATATATATTTTGTGAGTATATATATATATATATATATTTGTAATAAATATATATATATTTTTGTAAGTATCTGGATATATGTATATATATTTGTAATATATATATATTTTTGTAAATATTTATGTATATATAATATTTATTTATTATTATTTATTTTGTTTCTTTTATATATATTTTGTACCCGTAATTCTTATAGGGTATGCCTATAAGCGTATCTTTCGCAATTATCTTATGGGCTAGTGAGAGCTCGAGCAGAGATCACTGCACTTTGTACATGCATATGTATATATGTATGTATGTATTATGCTTTTATATGCAAACCTGCTTGTTTTTGACGGTCAAAGAACAAGGGGTATTGCCAGATGGATGCCAATGTGGACTTTGAAGCGATATTTATGTAATGTGGTGAATTTTATTTAACCCGCGTAATTTGTTGGTTTTCCAATATATCGCAGGTATTTTTGCCGTCTGCGCTTATGCTTACGGCTTTTATATAGATGTATAGTATGTGTAAATGTATGTGTAAATATTCAAATTTGTATGTACCAATAGAACGTGTATATATGTATGTTTGTATTATATTAATTTCCTTCTCTTTTTTTTGTTATTATTTTTCGCTTTTGTTATAGATCTGCCTTAGCTTGCGTTTTTATAAGCAATCCTGCTTACTGCTTTAGGAAGCAGAAGGGGTATTGCGGGAGATAGTGCAAGTAGATACTTGAATTTGTATATTTGTAGTGTTGTATGTGTGTATATGTACACAAATGTATAATCGCATGAAAAGGCAGCAATAATATTAGTAAAGTGATATTACATATGTTTTAATGTTTTTAATTTTTTGTATATCGGTTTTTCCGTTTGCTCCGTTATAGGGCTGGGGAAGTATAATACCGATATATATATATTTTTTTTGTATTATTGGCATCCGTTTTTAAACCTGTTTAAACGGATTTTTTCAGGTTTTGCCAGTACAAACATACATATATATATATATAATGAAAATGAAAACGATACACTTACTTTGACGCGCTTCAGGGGTCTTTTTTTTGTGTTTTCTGTGGGGGGTATAAGTGTATGCGCTATGTTTTTTCGTTCTGTTGTCCGTGGCCTTCCCTCCTAAAGGCGGTCAGCTGTTATTATTTTGTTTTCCTGTGCTCGTCTCCTTTGTTGGTAGTGTGCAGGTCTCTGAGATGTCCAGATGTTTAGGTGCGCAGTTGGTTTTGCTCCCGCGTTGGTATTTGTTGTTTGTATGTTTTATATTGATTTAGTTTCGCGCCCGTTTTTTATTATTTTTTTTTTTTTTGTTAATTTTTCCAACGCGCCCGTTTGTTATTCTTGTATATATTTTTTAGTATATAAATTTCACCTCACTGTACACTTGTTTCTTATTGTTATATATATGTGTTTCTGTGTTATTTTCCGCAGTTTTTTTTTCACTTGTAATATGCCACCGCTATATACATACATATACATATATACTTTTTTTTTTTTTGTTTCTGGCACTACCGGTACATTCGTTTTTTTTTCTTTGTAACGTTTTGCCCTACCGGTACCTTTCGCTCTTGTCACCAACTGTTTTTTTTTTTTTGTTAAGGATTTTTTCACCGTTTCCACAAACGGCCTTTTTTGTTCACTTCACCACCGCTTTTTATATATATATATTTTTTTTTTTTTTCACAAACGGCCGTTTTTGTTCACTTCACCACCGTTTTTTATATATTTTTGGTTTTTTCCAAAAAAATTTTTTTCACAGTTTGTATTTTTGTTTTTTATTTTATTAATTTTTTATCACCACTTGTGCCGTCCGTTACGGCTCGAAGGACCATGTTTCAATCTAGCGCAGATTTTTTTTTAGGTTTCGCGGCACTTACCTTGTATGAGAAAAACGCAACGGGAAGGCGAATGGATGTTTGCGCGTTCGTATCGAAAATGCGAAAGAGACGGTGCCTTGTCCGTCCGTTCCTTTTGTTCCTTTTTTTTTGGTATGTTGAAATGGTGATGTTGTAGTATTTGTGTGCGTGTGATGTGGAATGTAATGATGATGTGGTGTGTAGGTAAGGTATGATGGTGAATGATGAGGTGGTGTATATAATGTATGTGGTGTGGTAGTGTAAGGTTGTGAGGGGGGTCTGAGACTCATTCAAGCCGGATATCTTCAATGAATTCACTCTTCCAACGAAACGAAAAATGCTTCGTGTAATGATGACTATATTCGACCCTTTGGGTCTGTTGGGAATTATTGTAATCCAAGCTAGGATGATATTACAAGATGTGTGGCGATCGGGAGTAACTTGGAACGAACCTGTACATGATAGAGAACGATCCGCGTAGTGGCAGTAGCTGCAAAACTTACGCTGCATTGATAAAATCCAAATTACTAGGAGCTACGCTTTTGCAAATCGCAACAGCGACAACCAACTTCACATCTTCGTTGATGCTAGCATTTCAGCATATGCGGCTGTGGCCTTTCTACGCTCAAGTATAAGCGACATAGTTCATTGCTGTCTCGTTGCCTCGAAGACACGATTTGCTCCGTTGAAGCCACTGTCGGTGCCAAGGCTTGAGCTGATGGCAGCCATAAAATCGCGAGCTAAGTTCATAGGAAAAGAACTCTTCATACAAATTAACCGTCGGATATTCTGGTGCAACCTATATTGGATTAGGTCCGATGCCAGAAAAGTCCACCAGTTTGTAGCTGTACGCATTGGCGAAATTATAGAGCATTCAAGAATCAACGAGTGGCGGTGGGTGCCAACAGAAGACAACGCAACAGACGACGCACATAGGAGCATTTGGTCTTAGAAACCGGACAAAGTTATTTAAAGTGATTTTACGAATGAAAATTAATAAAAATGCATGATTAAATATAATAATACAATATATTAAAATAAAGCAAGTAAGGAAGGACTAAGTTCGGGTGCAACCGAACATTTTATATTGAATATATTTGAGAAGGGGGTAGTGCCAACCAGATTTTATTTATTTTTGCTCATCCCATTTACTACTAATATGTCACATACTCAAAAAAATGTTCCCTCGGTTTCATTTAGGTACCTTACATACAATCAGCAATCATATGGAGCAAGGTCAAGTGGATGTCCGAAAATCTTGGTAATAGTTATATATGTGGGGGGTTGTGTTGGAGGGGTCAAGTTTTCGCGCAATTTTATCTATTTTAGGCGCAAAGATACACTGTTATGAATAAAATATGTTCTGCAATTTTCATTGAGACTTGACTCAAATACTGGCGGATATATCCAACATAAAGTGACCTAGAAGTTCTAAAATCTTTATATTAGGTATATGGTGGCTCAAGAAAGTATTGACCCGATTCAACCCATTTTTGACACAATGAAATACTATTGTCAGAAAAGGATTCTGTGTGAATTTCACATTCATATCTCACACATTGAACGATATTTTCGGTCAAGAGTCAACTATTGGTATCGGGTTCCCATATTCGGTACCTAGGGGCTTGAACAGTTTTGGTTGGATTTAGACAATTATTGGTCAAAAGGTAACTTATTTTAATGGAATTATTACCGCAAAATTTTATTCCGTTATATTAATTAATTCTCTATTTGTGCACTGGAAAGTAAAAGAATCAAATGGAATTTTAAATTGTGTCTTATGGGAAATATTTCACAGAGTGACACCGGAAAATGAAAATAATGTTACGTTCCAAATTTTGACGAAATCGGTCAGTCAGGTCCCGAGATATGGGATTTCCCCTGAAAGTATGCGGTGCCACGTCCATTGTCCAATTTTCACACCGGCTCCGATAGAATCCCCTTATACCACCAATATACCACCCCTACAGAATAATTAAGCAGGATCAGGGGCGTCGCGGGGATCCAGATCATGGGGGGGTGAGTCCCTTTGAAATGCCGACTCATTTCAAGAATTTGCCGATTTAATGTTTATGTATATATATAAAATAAGGATATCTTCATTTCTGATAAGGTATTACGGAGAAGTTTGACAACATAATAGCATAAGTCATTATTTTATTCTCAAATAAGTATTGTACATATTAGTATAATCATCATTTAATATGTTTCTCTTAATATAAAATACATATATTGTTCAGCGACGTGTTACGCGGGAAAAAACAAGATTTTCTTAAGAAATTGAATTGCAAAAAATATAAATTTCTGAGTTATATTTTCACTCTGCGATGTTTCAACATTGACCATTTTCCAACAACATCGCGCAGATCGATTTCGTCTACTTTATCCTTTGAAGAAGAAAGCAGCATCAAAGAATTCAAACGTTCATCCCCCATTGTTGTACGCAAATCGTTGAAAACAAATTTCAATTTACTAAAAGAACGTTCACATGAAGCTGACGTGACAAGAGCAGTCATTATGTAATGAACAATTTTGTACGCAGAAGGAATGACCTTTCTCAATTTGTACGCTACTATAGAAATGTCATCGATAGATTTACACTCTTTACATGAATCAAAAAGAATTTGTGTTTCAGCAAAAATACAATCTAGATCTTCACTGAAGAACTTAGGTTCCAATTGCACAACAAATTGTATAGATTCTATTGTAATATTACTTTCGTTAGCTGGAATCCTGAACATCTCTTGAATGGGTTTGAAGGTTGACATAGTTTCTTGCAAATTATCTTGAATACAATTTGTGAAATTTTCGAGGACAATTTTGAATTTTTTTCTATAAAATGTCTGGAAATCAAAATTACAAGCAGTTGCTGGATTATCGTCATATTTCTTCGGAGCACGGCGTGTTCTGTGGTGTTTCGAAAAGTCATTTTCAGGGTTGATCTGACACTTTTCAGCAAATGCAACTGAACTCGCTAGCAAAGCGTTAATTTGTGAATCGTCATTCATTTGTTGGAATGACGCTGATGTGCTTTCAATCAGCAATAATACGTCAATGACGTTCAATTTCTCGGCTTCCAAACTTTCTGTCAAATTTTTTACTTTAAACATTACATTTTTACAAAAAAATAACGAGCTAATAAAATCAAAATCCAGAATTTTTTTAAGCAGACCAGAAGCTAATGTACGTGTATTGTTATCAAAATTTTCTGAATCTTTTTGAATGACTTCCAAAGCGTTAACAATACCTTCGAAAGAAATCCACAGAGCTTTTACTGTTTCAGCCCGAGCAGTCCATCGTGTTATTGACAGGTTTTTCAGTTGCAATGCATTCTCAGTATCATTTAATTCTTTACGCAAACTAAGAAAACGTTTCGTACTTCCAGAAAAAAAACGTACAGTGTTTCTAAAACGTTAAAGAATCCTTTAATCAAAACACTTGCATTGCATGATGTTTCAACAAATATGTTGATCCGATGAGCATGACATGGTATATAAGGGATAGTTTTCTCACATTTTTCTGACAATTTTCGCTGGGTTCCTTTATACTTGCCAGACATGTTTTTTGCAAAATCGTAGGACTGGAAAACAATTTTTTTGATCGAAATCCCCATTGAATTAAGAGCTTCTACAATTTTTTTAGCCAACTCTTCGCCCGATTTTTTTTATATATAAATTATTATATTGCACATATAAAAGTAAATTAGGAGATAACCACCTTTTGAAAGAATGAAATTCATTCTTCGAATATTCAACCACTGTTATTCGAACATTGTAGTGTTTTAATAATCCTAGTGGAAATTACGAAAAGGTGTCTTTTTAAGCTTGCTTCCGCAATTATAGAGCTACATATTTATTGCGTTTTACTGAAGTTAGAATTTTCATAAATGCCGGCTAGTGAATTCGCAATGGATATGACGTAAAAATTAATGTGCAATAATATATTTTGATGAAAATCTTAAAAATATTCAATAAGTTTTGACAACAAATTTCCGGGTACTTGGCAACTCTTACTGGAATTGCCGAAATGAACTTTCAAATTTTTAGTTATGATATTAAAACGGCCGAAAATGCCGACTCGTTCATAGATGGGGGGGTGTCACAGTTCAGTTTGTATGGCAGATATATGCTATATGGAACCGATCTGAACATTTTCTTCGGAGATTACAAAGTTGCTTTAGAAAATAATATATTCCAAATTTCGTGAATATATCTTGTCAAATGTGAAAGTTTTCCATACAAGCATTTGATTCCGATCGTTCAGTTTGTATGGCAGCTATATGTTATAGTGGTCCGATATCAGCCGTTCCGACAAATGAGCAGCTTCTTGAAGAGAAAATGACGTTTACAAAATTTCAAAACGACATCTTAAAAACTGAGGGACTAGTTCGTATATATACAGACAGACAGACAGACGGATATGGCTAAATCGACTCAGCTCGACATACTGATCATTTATATATACATATTTAAGCTTAGTACATGTTAAAGTACTAAGCATAGCGTTAAAGTGGCCATACATGACCCACATTACTCGTGTATGGGCTTGTGCGCATACCGATCCATGCTTGCGAAAATGTTTGATTTTTTACGATCGGTGTACACACATGTGTGTCGTGTATGGCGCTGTATGCACACAAAATCTCATTTCTCTCATGTCGCCGAACAGTGAAGATCGCGGACCAGAGATAAAGAGATCCCCAACTCTCCTGTCACTGGAAATGGAGAACCGCTCACCTACCGAACCTTGACAGTTGACTGGATTGGGTTGGTTTTTACGTTTTGCAATTGGAATTACTGGAACGGCCAGATTGAAATTATACCAAAAATATATGTGAACGGAGGAATTTGTTGCCGCAGTTCAAGATCGCTAGTAAAAATTAAAAAAAATGAAAATCAAAGAAAATGAGAAATTTAAATACATTTCATGAAACGTTTTACTATTTGATGCATAGAATAATTAATTTTCAATTACAAATGATTAATAACATTTATTAATTGAGAACTAACGGGCTTAATTCACCTTATTAAGTAGTAAAATATCAAAAGTCAGTTGTTTTAATATATCATAAAATCATAAAAAAGGATTTAAGTAGCTTCGCCATATATTAAAAGTCCAATATATAATAATTTGTAATAATAAATAAAAAACGCTTATTTTGAGGCGCTCTCACACTGTAATAAGTTGGGTATCCCATTATCCCTGTCCGGGTGAACAATGGCAAGTGTTAAGGGGGGAGGGAAAGAAATAATTAGGGGTATTCTCTTGCTCTTGCAAAACCCTTGCACGGTGCAAGAATTGCATATATTTCCTCTTGGTGCACCGGCACAACAACAAACACACGCAGAGAATTATTTGCAATGGCTGTACAATATGTCAGACCAAAACCTATGTATATTTGCGTGCAATGTCTTGCGCAAAAGTATAATTGCAACCTTGTTTTAGCTGTCATTTTACTTAAATATATATTATGATGTTAAATTGTTGAGGAAGGTAGATTTTAAATAGATTTTATAATTTCTATTTAAATATAAAGATTTGTTATAGTTTTTTTTTTGTTAAGAATGAATGCAGAATGTGCGCCAACTCACAATAGCCATGCACAATAGTCATTTACAATAAATTGACCGAATTAGCGTTCATTTATCACTAGATTCTGCAATGGGTGCTCTCGTGCCCTTGTATATTTCGGTATAGGATTTTTGCAATCTGCAATCTTGCAAGAGCAAGAGAATACCCCTATTGATTCAAGTGAAATTTCTAGGCTTTGTAGTTATATATTTTAACATCCTTCACAAATTTTTTGGAAACGAAATCTTTGATATTCTGCGGTAAGCAATTGCCCGATGCATCTCGCATGTGCATTTTTCGGACGGCGGGCAGGATGCAGGACGCAATTTCTATCGGAAACAAACAATTCAAAGAGATTCATATTTGTTAATAATTTATCTTCTAGTTAAACTAAGAAAATCCAAAAAAAATGTAAAATTTTACAAATTTTTTTAAAAAGTGAGAAAAAGTGGCTTTTGAGCAAAAAAAATTTACTTCATGTTGTTTAAAAATATGTTCAAACTTGACTTTTCTTGGTTTTTTTTAGTTTAAATAGAAAATAATTTTATGCCAAAAATAATAAACTTTGCCCCAATTCCATACAACGTTTAGTTTTTTTTCTATCCTGCCCGCCAATTAAACATAATCGTAAAAAAGAAAAACCGAGAAATCGCGCTTCAAAGTTTTCGCCTCATACTCGTATATCTGCTAGACGCTCGGTCACTATTTCCATTCAAGCTTCGATAATATTTCGTACTCCCATCTATAACTTTGGGGACATATTCTTAAATCATTTTTAAAGAGTTTTAAGCAAAAAAAAAGATCTATTGTTTGAAGCTTCTAAAGCAGGCTCCCCCCTTAATAAAAATTTCGTATCAGATCAATAAATATCTTATATAAAATTAATTGTCAATTTGGCAAACGAAAAGTGATAAATATAAAAATAAAAGTTCGAATAACTTATTAACGAAATACAAAGAAATAGATAAAGTGCTACATTAGAAATAAATTCCAAGAAATGTTCCGCTTGCCTGTCACACATGTTCACTGTGTGAAGAACGAACGCAAAATGGATTTGTATGTCGTGTATGGCGAAACGATTTCATATAGATCGAACGCACATGTATGTCGTGTATGGCCCTTACAGCAAAAGTGTACAACGCAAACGCAAGCAAATACAATGCAAATACAATTTGTAACTACATTGGGGTGAATGACTTCAAATTAATAATCTTGAATATTAAGCAAATAAAAAGAAATAGAAATAGCAAAAATATACAAGTATAAGAACATATGGTGGAAGTATGAAGTGATTCCCAATCGGTGACTCAACAGGTAGTATCGACCCGAATTTATTTATTCTTGCCAAAAATACATTCTAAAGTCAGAAGATTCTATAAATTGCATTTGACCTCTAATGTCAGTTTTGTTTTGACATTTAGTAGTAGACTCATACGAAATACACGTAAATAAACAATGGTACGCCACACTGCGTACCGATATGCTGAAGGATGCATTATTTTTGTGGGGCTTTTTGAAGTCGCGGGTTTATGTCAACAACCCTTAGACTCTTGCAGCTCTTAAAGACAATATCCGTCAAGAATGTGAGGACCTATCGCCGGAAGTTCTGGCCAAAGTGATGGAAAATGCCATAAAAAGGGCTCAAATGACAATCAACTGTGGCGGCGGCCATTTACATACATGATATCATATTCTTGACTTGATGTAAAAAAATTTAAAAGGCCAAATAAAAATAATCCACAAGCAGAATCAAAGTTCTTCACTTTCTAAAAAAGTTTTTCATTTTCCAAAAAACATCGGAAGGTAATTTTTGCGCCACCTGTTATTAATATGCCACATAACAATAGCATGTTCCCTGAGGTTCATTTAGGTGCCATCACCAATCATATGGAGTAAAGTCACCCGGATGTTAGACGTTTGTTATATGAGGCTAGGTCAAGATTTCGCCCAATTTTATCCATTTTAGGCATAAAGATACACTTTTATAAGTAAAACACTCTCTCTCATTTTCATTGAAATAACTCACATATTGGTCGAAATACTATATGTGGTGTAAAGTCATCTGAAAGTTCGAAAATCATTGTATTATATATATGGAAGCTAAAAAAAATATGGACCCGATTCAATCAAACATTGGTCGATATTTGGGGCAAAAAGTCAACTATAGGTAATGGGGTCTAAATATTCGGTACCTAGGGGCTTGGAGAGTTTTTAGAAAAAGAAATAAAAAAGAAAGAAAATATTCGTGCAAAGTTTTATATCATTATATTAATATGCTTCTTGATTTGTACACTGGAAAGAAAATAAACAGATGGAGTTTAAAATTGTCTTATGTGGGAAGTAGGCGTGATAGTAGTACCATTTCACACGTTTTCGCACTGTTTCAAAAAAATTTTGGAAGAATGTCTCGTACCAAATTTGGTTGAAATTGTTCGAGGGGGTTCCGAGATGAGTGATTACCCCTAAAAGTAGGCGGTGCCAGGCCTGTCGTCTAGGTCTTAACTTGGTTCCTTTTAAGCCTTCCCACACCATCTCCGGTGTAAAATTGTATGTCTCTGTTGTATTTCTTTTTCTCTTTACTGGCGTATACACCGCTTGCCGAGTTAAAAAACAGCGCCATAGTCATTTCTTTTTTTCGCGATGTGGCGCCAATTGGATATTCTTAGTGAAGCCAAGTCCTTCTCCACCTGGTCCTTCCAACGGAGAGGTATTTCTCTTTTTCTACTTCCCCCGGCGGGTACTGCGTCGTATACTTTCAGATCTGAAGTGTTTTCGCCCATTCGGACGACATGACCCAGCCAGCCATGATTTAAGTCCTTCCCGATTTTGACGGAGCTTTTGGTATTGCTCAACGTCAGTTCACACAGTTACCAAATTCAGACATGGCGGCTTTTCGTCCTATCATTGTCATCGTCCCATGACTCCGCAACCTTTTCAGGACGGAAATAATAAGTTTATTATAGAATTTGGTTTTGTTCGTCAAGAGAGGACTTTGCTCTCTCAATTGCCAACTCAGTTATTCTTTGTTGGACAGGAAATATTTCGGCTTGCCCGAGTTCACTACCAGATCAATTTGCTTCGCTTCCGTAACCATTCTGGAGAAAGCAGAACTAACGGTGTGGTTGTTGAGGCCAATGATGTCGATGTCATCGGCGTGCGGCAGCAGTCTACACTCTTATAGAAGACAGTACCTTCTCTATTTAGATTTGCAGCTGGAATTATTTTCTCCGGAAATAGGTTGAAGAAGTCGCACGACAAGGAGTCGCCTTGTGAACACGCGTGCTTTATAAGCTACCTGTACAGCTTCTATTA
Source organism: Bactrocera tryoni (assembly GCF_016617805.1). NCBI lineage: Eukaryota > Metazoa > Arthropoda > Insecta > Diptera > Tephritidae > Bactrocera > Bactrocera tryoni. The sequence goes on from NW_024396310.1 coordinate 627,004, forward strand.
CAACAATCCGAATTGCTCCACGTGTTCAGAGTACATTGAAGACTCTGTGCATTTATTCTTTTACTGCCTTCGTTTTTTAAGTACAAGGTACTTTTTTATTTAAATACTTAAAACTACATTCGGCGTTAGTTTTACGGTTTAAAATTATGAATTATTAGTAGAGCATTATGAGTGTAAAATTAAATGTAAATTTAAATTAAATAAAACAGAATTGTTATTTTTCATTAATCTCTTTTTGGGCAGTCACAGACATCATAGAAATTGGTGTACAACTGAGGTGAAATCTTTTAAAACAGGAATCAATAAAAACAATCTATATGTTATAGTAAATTTATAGTTACAACCTTTATGTACTCTAGCAACATGGCGAACATAGTTATAATTGCATATTGTCTCTTTACAGAAATACCCGAAAACGGCGCTGATTTCGCCCACTTCTCTGCAGTCCACAAAACGTGTTTGCTAGTGAGTGAGCAAATTTCAAACAAAAGTTTATTGTTTAAGTATGTGCAACATCGCTGGGAGGCCGAGTAAGTGCTGAATGATAAATAAATAAATTTTTGTATACTGTATAGGGTCTCCGACGATTCCTTCTGGGTGTTACAAACTTCGTGACAAACTTAATATACCCTGTTCAGGGTATAATAAATAAAGCAGTACTCAGTTTATGCAACTGACCAACTTTGTTCAACGCGCTCTTTTTAAAGGGGGGAAAGACGAAGAAAATGTTTAAACTTATGTTAAGTAGAAACCCTGTAGTTTACTACGAAAGATAATTCATAGCTCGACCTCGCCCGACACTATAACAAAAACACTAATTTCTAAAAAATTAAAAAGAAAATTTAATTTTTTTAATGATTAATTGTTTTCCCGAAAAAAACGTAATAATACATTAATTAAATTAATTTCTATATCATTATTAATAAATACAAACCATGTTGTCCTGAATCCATAAAAGATATTTTCAAGAATTCCGTTCACGCAATAAAGAAACCACTGCCAATTTCGAGAACAATGGAGAGTTTCGCGAATAAGCACGTGCGCTCTGAACGAGGTCTAGGTTCCGACTACTTGTGTGGCAATATAGCGGCCTAAAAGTCATTAATTTAATCGGTTCATTGTAGAATGGTTACTTAGGTACCAAAAAAAATCAACTTTGAGTACCATCGCTGAAGTTTGTAATTTTCAAATTTTGCCTAGTTTTTGAAGGTAAATGCTCCTATGTGCGACGGTACGAAATGGCACAACAATATCGAGTTTAACAGCTCCAGGAGATGGCTTACGGGCCCTGAATTCCTAAAGTTCTATCACCACCAAAACGGGATAGTGGTAAATGAGATGCGACAGCGATTCTGCATAACTAGTCTACGAGATTTGGTGCGAATGATATAAAAAGTATGTCAACAATGTCGTAATCGGAGAGCCACACCAAATCTACCAAAAATGGGAAAGCTACCACCAGAGCGACTCGCGTCATTCACTGATCCCTTCGCTTATATAGTACAGGACTGGATTATTTCAGACCCTTCCACGTGACGATTGGCAGAAGGCATGAGAAGCGTATGGGAGTTGTTTTTATCTGCATGACCATACGTACTGTAAATATTGCGATTTCATCATCACTATCTACCGACTCATTCCTCCAAGTGCTGAAATTGCTTATACCACGACGAGGAGTTCTACATCGAATAATCTCTGACAACGGCACAAATTTCAGAGGCGCTAGTCGTATTCTGGCAGATGAAATCGAGAATATATCATCTGGCACACTAATGGAAAAATACCCTGAAATTTAGTGGACTTTCATACCATCAGCATCACCACATATGGGTGGAGTGTGAGAACGCATGGTTTCTATAAAGTCAGTATTGATGGAAATATTACCATAAGAAGGCCTACGGGCCGGCGTCGAAAACGTTTTATTAACATTCGTTCCCTTACCTATATTCCACTGGAATCATGCGATAGTGAAGCATTAACGCCAAACCATTTTCTTCTGGGAAATAAGAGAAAAGGGTGATTGCAATGTTTCCAATGCGTCGCTACTAAATAAGAATCGCGAGTTGGCTGAGCGATTCTGGAAGCGATGGTTTCGTGAGTACTTGCCAGGGCTAACAAGACCCAGATACACTATAGTGGATTGGTGTTCGAAAGAATACCAGAACCCACCGCTCCAAAAGATGTTGTAAAAATTGTTGATCAAAACACGAAAAGGAACACTTGGACAAAGGGAATAGTTTTGGATGTCATAAAGTGCAGTGGATAAATAAGAATCGTCGTAATCAAAACTTCCAACGGCTTAATAACTTGTGAAACTTGTGCGCCTAGATCTGAAAGTGAACCCCACTTCAGAGCATGGAGATCACGAAAGGGGGAATGTTAGCGCGCAGTAACCCTAACTTTATAAAATATTTAAACCTAAAGAATTTGCGATTTGAAAAATAAAATGCAACCATGCAGATGTACATACACCTACAAGGAGCACAATTATTTTAGCGAGCGATCGAATTATTGAGCTCAAATAAAGTACGAATCGGCTTAAAGTAAGTGTTTTACTTTGCCACCCGCCAACACCATTCTTACATACAGATTTTTGTGGTTTGTTAAAAATAAAAATATAATATGGTACATAAGCGAGTGGTATCTGAAACAATAATTTCTATGTATTTCAAAAAAGTTACAGGCAGTAAAGAGGAATTGGCACTTAAGCGGAGTACTACTTAACCGGGATTGACTGTAGGCATAATTCAGAGAAATATTAAATATTTTCTTTCAAATATTTCTAGACCTGAAAATCGACAAAAAAACTATGTTGTAAATTTTATTCTAATATATTTGAATACGTATATTATTTGTATGTTCAATTTATGATTTTTAGCTTTTGCCTTCGTCACGAAAAGTCACTTGCAGGCAAGCATGCTCGGGGAGAGGATCTTTGGTTTTATGAATGAATCAACTTTGTTCGTTGAATGTACGGTGTTCATGAATGAAAATTTTGTTGTTGTGCAATTTACTACAAATTTTGACGTCGACTATTTAGCTGCCATATTGACTTCTAATGCTATTTGAGACGATTGTTGTTTTTGCAGAACAATGTTTGTAGTTTTTTCGGAGGACATATTTGCGTGTGTTATCATTAGTAGGTTTGTGTATGCATTATACATTATTATGCATTATTTTTTTTTGTAAAAAGTTTTTATTCTAGTCCGGTTTCAAAATCACTGTATTGAAATTAAGTTTGTTTTTACCATTTTTAGCACCATTGCGGAAATGAACAAACATAGTAGTAACTGGGAAATCCCCTTATTCGATAACTCTTACTTACACATTTTGTTCGCATGATATTTACATTGCTGAAATGGATATCTCCAGCGATGATACCGACTTAAGTCCTGTCCGTCGCAAACAATTGCGCTTGTTATCAAATAGCGACGAATAATTATGTAGCCATGTAAATATTTTTTCCTTATTTTTATTTTAACTTCTCTGTTCTTAATTCTGGATAAATAGATTTATTTTGTTTTTTGCTTAATCTACCAATTTTTCACCTGTATGAATTATGTATTTTAAGTTTTAAAGCTTAAATTTTATAGTGTTCAAAATTTTTTACACGGTTTTTCGAAGTAAATTCTTTATTTCATCTTACACGGTTTTCAGATGACATGGAATGTATCCCCCATTTTACCATAGCAAACGCCTCTTTTTCTACACTTTTGTTTTTACACGGATTTCTGAGGAACGTATTTACCGTGTAAAAAAGGAGTTGGGTGTTATTGAATTTCTGAATACGTACATTCATTCATATGTGAATTTGCAGATACATTAGCATATGATATAAGGTTGTCAAATATTTCCCTTCCGCTTTTTTGCTCTTTATTCAATGCTTTATACAGTGATCGGACTTAGCTCAAATATGCGCCGTTTCGTTCGATAATCTGTTTCAATCTAGATGGCAACTTCATAATACCCCCCTCATTATTTGCGAAGAACTCGGACAGCCACTTTTTACAAGCTTTTTTTAAGTTCAACTTTACACCAACAAGGGCGTTCGCCATGGAGAGGAACAGGTGGTAATCATTTGGCACTATGTCCGGGCTATAAAACCTCCCATCCGAGCTCCTGTAGCTTCTGACGAGTCATCAACGAAGTTTAGTGCGTTGTCTTCGTGGATCACTACACCCTCCTGTTGGCCGATTCTGGACTCTTCTGATCGATCGCCTGCTTCAAGCGGTCCAGTTGTTCGCAGTAGATGGCAGAATTAAGCGTTTGGCCATGTGGAAGCAGCTCATAGTGGATGATTCCCTTCCAATCCCACCAAACACACAGCAAAACCATCCTGGCCGTCAATCCCGGCTTGGCCACTGTTTGGACGATTCACCGGCCTTCGACCACGACCTTTTTCACTTGATATTGTCGTATGTGATCCACTTTTCGTTGCCTGTCACCATCTGCTTCAAAAATGAGTCGAGTTCGTTCCATTTCAAAAGCATATCGCCGGCGTTGATTAGGTTCAGAAGGTTTTTTTTTGCGTCAAATCATGCGGCACCCAAGCGTCAAGTTTTTTTGTGTATCCAGCGTTCTGCAGATGGTTTAAAATGATTTGGTGACTAACTCCCATCTTCTGGGCGATGTCACGTGATGCCACATGCCGGTCTAACTTAATCGGTATTCGTCGTCACAGGTCTTATCCATGGTCTCATTTTTACTCGCTCTGAATCGTCGGAACCATTCCTCCGCAATTCGAAGTGATAGAGTACCATCCCACAAAATACCATTAATCTCACGGAACGTTTCTCTAGCGGATTTGCCTTTGTCTAAACTAATCATGCATAGATAGCTTTGTTTTGTAGGTTATGTCAAGACCTTTCAAAGATTTATAGTAGTATTGCCAGATATGAGCTCTGTAGCGCTTTATACATAGCCGCGAAATTCAAAAGACAATTCGGAAAGGAGATATTTGACAACCTAATATTAATATCATAGAAGATATATCTGTAAGCTGCAATAAATTTAATCTCTATTAGTAACAATTCTAATACAAAATATTTATTAGGAAGGTATATTGTGTAAAATCAAAATAAAAATATTCAACGTCCAAATTGGCTATATATGATACATGCGAATATAACTATTAAATGATGAAAGGTAGGATTTATATACTTGCAAATTGATTATTAAAATATTAATATTTTATGACGACATGTTTGTATTTAGTATACACATATCATACGCATATATTAGGGCGGGTCGATTTAAAAATCGCCCATTGCTCTATGAAAATCATATTCTAGGGATCAAAATAAGAAACTTTGCCGAAGGAACCATACCTCTGAAACGAATTTTGATGTCCCCCAATTTGGGTCGAATATTTGGGTAGGGACAAATTTTGAACTCCAATGGAGTCCAAATGTATGACCGACCCCCACTAACTTTGGACGGCCGATCCACCCATGCCAGTGGCACAGCCCCTGGAACTCCCCTGGGGGGTTCCCATACAATCATTTCAAAAAATCACCATTTTTGGCCTTTACATGAAAAAATCAGCTAAATGGCAATGTTTTTTCGTTATTTTTATTTATTTATTTATAATAATATCTATTTTTTCTCTTAAGAAATTTATTTAGTCAGAACATATGTAAATGAAAAAATTTAATTTAACTGAGCTATAGAAAAGAAATTAAACAAAATTATTGTTTGAAGTCTTTTTTACTTTCAAGTTTGGGCAATTTCGCACGGCTCTCTAATGTCGTCGCCATAACAGCCTCTACATTTTCCGGTATAACCCGTTTGGAAACGCTAGCTAGCAATTGAACATGTCGTTCCGTTCCTTGTATGTGTGATGTTATTTTTGGATCATTAAACGGTGGATAATCTTGATTTAAATATTCTTTCAATGTATCGTACGGAATGCTTCGCGTGAATGGTGGTTCAAATACGATATTTATATCATTCAAATTGATCATTTCCGTATAACTTGTGCAATTAAAGTTTATATCTGGTTTTTTATAAACTCTAAGTTCCATTGGCTCGTCAACATCGGTTCGATAGCGTAGAATTTTCTTGATGGCACAGTCGCGCTTTTCTTTCCTATCATCAAACAACATTGATAACAAGATATTTTCCGAATGCGCATAATATGAATTATCATTAATTACTTCATTGACAATTTTGCGTAAGCGAGCCGTACACGACAGAGCTGTAATACTTGATATTGAAGTACATTGGCACATAACATTTAATTATAAATTCAACCAGAATTCTTAAATTTGCATCTGGATTTTCCGTTGTCACATATAATCGCAATAATCTAGCGGCCTTGGTGAGCCACCGAGAATGTACAATTTTCCCTGGTTTGATGTTAGCCAGATCCACCGGAACCACGTCGCTAGAAATTGCATGGGCCATGTCGTATAAGTACTTCGAATCGGTGGAAAATTCTTTTTTTTCTGGAGCAGGGGGCATATTTTGCAACTCAATTTTCTGGAAGCCGTCCACCACCTAAAAATATACCTATAATAATAAAATAATTAAAAATGGTTGACAATTATAATAAATGAGTGATAGCAATAACTTACCGGAAGAGTTTCACAAGTTTCGATTTGACGGCTCAGTTTTCCGGTTGCCGATCTTGGTCCGGTCGAATCGGCGTAAAATTCCACCGTGTGGGCCAGTGTTTGTTGGCTCACCGTCAGTGCATATTCCAATTAATGTATCCAGTAATATATTTTTATCGTTGCAAAAACCATTTAATTTGGTTGTTTTGTATTCAGCGGTTTCATGTTCCAGTCTTACGTAACCAATCAATTCAGAATTGGGTTCTCTCAAAATAACAAGATGAGGTTCTTTTACCATCCTAGTATGATACTTCGCATCAATTTTGTCTATCGTTAAAGTATCATCTTTTCTGCCATCAAATGAAAGCTTTAACAAATTGGTATCATCTAACCGTTTGCGAAGCACTTCTTGTCCGCATTTCTCTTTTCTCTGCGAACTTTCGATTTATCCATGATGAGAGGTTTCCCATGCTTATCTTTAATTTTAAAATCTTGCAAAAGAGCGGTTCCCAATGCTGATGCTACTCTGTCAGGCACACCAAATCTGTCACATACCAAGGCAAAGTTAAAACAATCGTATCTCTCTGTGCATTGTAAACTTGTGCTTCTATCCATATCTTCTTGAACCGGTGGCGGTGCGTATGTGGAATCATCGGGATCTTGGTATGTTGGCATTGATGACATAGACGTTGCTCCTTGCTCTTCAGTTTCCATCATAAATGCATTCATTGTTAGTCTTCTCTGATTATGTTGATCGTGCATGAACTCTTTGAGGCGTTCGGGAACCCCGCATGCACATGGAGCTGCCTTCAAATCGCATTTACATGTTCCAATGTAAAAAATTGTTTCCAGAGATTTTACATACTCTGTAAATTGCTGGGTGTTGTTTCTTCTCTTGATTTGCTCTTGATACTTGTCAAGCAATTTATTCAATTTATTACATACACTTTTTTTCAGCATTATTTCCATACCAAGTTTTTCCCAAATTCCAATCAACTTATCTTGTACTTGAATAGTGAATGATTTATGGAAAACTTTTTTGTTCTGTTTTAGCACGTTCGCTTAAGTAAAAATAATATCTCAAGATATACAGATGGGTTGGTAAATTAAGATCAGTCAAATCAGTAGACACACCAAAAACAGTAACATCATGCTTGGGTATATGACTCATTGGGTTTTCGATAGTTGTTGATGTAGTTGCTTCATCTTGCGGTGTAGAGGATGGTGGATTCATTGTAAACTTTTTGAGGTAATAAGAATGAAATGGTAATTGTAAAGTAAGACGCGTAGGGTTTCGGTTGTTAAATAGAACTCAGCTGTGGTTGCCCAGAACTCCTTTATTTATAGCATTCCTTACCTAATTTATGTATGCACCACATGCTGAGTGCATCTACACATCTTAACACTAATCTACTGTACATACCGACAGTATGTACACTAGGGTGGCCCTTATTTTCCAAAGTATTCCGATTCTCGATCGCACCCCCTAGAAATATGAGAATAGCCAAAAAACTAGTATATACAAAGTTTTAGGTCAATCAAAAAAGATTTAGAGGTTGCGCAAGGAGCTTGAAATCCTGAAAAATTACGAATTTTTACCTTTTTTTAAATTTAGTCTACCCTACTTCGTTTGTTATGTGCGAAAGGTAATTTAACTCTCAATAATAAAAAATATAATATTATTTCTTATGATCTAATTAAAGATGATTTATTATGTGAATCAAATTGTTTTTTATAATCAGTTACAACTTGTAATAAATATTGTTTTTCTTGTTCGTCATTTGTTAGTATTCTATTATATTCTTCCATGAGTTTTACTCCACGTTCTGCTGTGTCGTTAACCACTTTTATATTTATAACAATATCCTTAGCTTTTTGATAGGTTTCTGTATCCTTCCAATAAAGTGGATCTACCTGCAGAAATTGAGGTGAAATCCCAAACCGTCCAAAAAAATCAATTGTATTTGCTGTTACAAAATCATGTAGTTCTTTTCTTATAAATTCATTGATTTCACTGGATCTTTTGTGTACCCTCTTTACATTTTCCGTTTCCTTGTCGCAGTTGTCGATGTTTTTAATTTTTTCCACAATATTTTGTTTCATGGCATAAGAAACGTCATCGTCGAATAATGTCAATGCAATACATTCTTCAGACAGGTACCAGAGGTGTTTACAAAATTTTTTTATTGCGATTTCAGAGATTATTTTATTAACATTTCTATACTCGTGAATTTCTTTAATAAAAGATAAGTTTTGAAAAGGTGCTTTAGATGGATTGGTGCAGTTAAACCAAAGCTTAACGTAGAATCTTATAATAAATGCGCATATACTTGCTAACGAATTCTCTTCATATTCCGTTAGTTTGAACTGTTCACGAAATAAATAGATCTTTAAGCAATATAATGCCTTAGCCATCCACCGCGCATGATGAGTTGGACCTGGTACACGAAATTTTACGCCGTTATTTGCTCCTAGACATATAGACGTCAATTCCAATAATTCCCTATAGTCATCTCTAACTATTTTCTTTTTCATCTCTTCCTTACAAAAATTTAAAATAGTATCTACGTTATCATTCAAACGTAAATTTAATTCATTGTTTTGTAACAAGTCTTTAAAATTGTTTTTATCAATATTTTCCCAATTCTCTTGAAACCGGCGAAACAATTGGACGTCTTTACTCGTATTTACGGGAAAATAACACTCGAAAACCCCTCTCAACAATATTTCATATATATGATGCCGACAAGGTAGATACAAAAGCTTTCGCTCAAGTTTTTTTTCTAACAACGTTGCAGCTCCTTTTATTACGCCCGTGTTAGTCGATGTCGTATCAAAACAACAGGCCACAATATGATCCTTCAAGTCCCATTCAAATATCAGTTCGTACAGCGTATCAGCTATTTCTGAGCCCGTTGCAGCATATAGTTTTGGAGCCCCTATTAAGTGTTCGCCATTCCTGTCAGTAACAACAACTGGAAGTCGTTCCACCTTTTCTCGACCTGTTATTTCCGGAAGGAGTTTTCCATCCCAATGCAAAGTGCCACAGTGTATCTATTTAAAAAAAATTACCATTCAAAATTTGTTCATTCAAGTGCTATATAGATGTAATGTATATTTTTTTAATTAAAAAATTTCAAGGGATATACATATGTAAGAAAATTTGTTTGAGAGTTTTATTACCCGAATACCGCGATTCAATGATCTAATCCGTACACGACTTACCTTGAGGTTTTCTTTGTTGTTTTCTGATTTTTTTAACCGATTTAAATGCCTTTGGCGCTGCAATGACGTACGGTTTATTATGCGTTCATTTGTATTATGTCCTAGTGCTTCAGCAACGGCAGTGACAATATGCATTGCTGAACGATCACTAATTTTGCATTTATCTAGGGCAGATACGATTCTTTCAGTGAAGACGTACTTCGTTCCTCGATTTTTGATGGAAGTGGAGCATGATGGATGAGAATCTTCTTCCATCTCACTTTCCAATCTTGTATGCACATCATCACTGTCTGAAGACAATTCTCCTGCTACAAGTACATAAATGTCACCCCATTCAAATTACAGTTTCATTCAAATACATCCCTGTGTTAATTGCCTCATTTTCGTTTTCCATATTGTCTACCACTCTTATCTTTCTTCTCATTTGTTCTTCTAAAATCGCTGCCTTTCTTTTCTCTTTTTGGGCAGTTTTGGTATCAACAACACCAAAACATCCTGGTCGCCCCTTTCTTCGTTGATTTATCAAAAACTTTTTGTCGGTGTCAATTTTAATTAGTTGTAATGCATTAGCATGAGCAATATCAAATAAATCATCTAACATTTCACTAAATTGCTTTACTTTTTGTTTTTGCTTTTCACTAGACCGATTTTTACTTTTTCCAATAGCTTGCCATTCTCTATGCATATTTTCCAACTTGTCAATGCAGTGTTTTTCATCTCTAATTGGTATTCTTGCTTTTTCCCAAAATACGGACACTTCTTTTATAGTCAATCTAGCACTCTTACGAATTGATAATTTCACTATGTTATGATTATGAAAAAAAACTGATAACACTTGTTTATTTGATGGTAGTTTTGCACCAAGAATTTGAGAGCTTGACGTTCCAATTAAGTAAATTTTCGACCGAAAATTATATTCACTCATTTTTATAATATTTTGCAAATTAAATTGTCTACACGCCACGATTTCTCTGTACTCACTTTTGCGACTACGTTAGCACACTAGCTTTTAGCAATACAGAATATAAATTTTTATGACATTAGAACCGTTATAACGGTATACCACGAGCATGCGACGCTTGAGAATGCACGTGCAACACATTTAATTTACTTTCATATTTGTATTTCTGTAACTTTATCATCAATCAACCGATTTTTAAGATTGTGGTAATTTTAGAAAGGTAATAAAATGCAGATCTTATTACGGTATGGAAAACCAGCAAGGGATAGTGTGGCTTTGAAATATGGAAGTCTGAGACATAAAAATGGCAAAAATTCTTAATTTTTCAGGATTTCAAGCTCCTTGCGCAACCTCTAAACCTTTTTTGAGTGACCCAAAACTTTGTATATACTAATTTTTGGGCTATTCGCATATTTCTAGGGGGTGCGATCGAGAATCCAGAAACTTTTTTTTTCCTCCATACAACTAAGGGCCACCCTAATGTTCACATATCTTAAGCATAAGTGTTTTCAAGGGCAAACACAATTGTCTATTGTTAGTTTAAGATCATTTGCGATCTTGATTGTCTCAATTAGGCGATTAAACACAGTGATTTGAAATTTGGAATTTTTTCTATAAAAATAAACAAAGTTTCTGAGAATAATAATTTTCTCGCGGGAATTTTTAAAGTTTGAAAAGCCAACTTTCTGAATATGTGATGGTTATTTTTGAGAAACGAAAATTACCTTGTGTAATTTTAGTTTAAATGAAAAAACGAAAATTCCAATGTAAAATGTATGGGAACCTAAAAAAAAATAGCGACCCCTTACAGTTAAGCTACAGCGCCTGGCTTGAGGGAGGATTTTTTGTTTGTCAATCACTGACATTTGAGGGGGTAAGAGTTGAAGCACCCTAATACATACACGAAATACTCGCTGACCGATATGTGGCATAAAACTTACATATATTAGGTATATGGAGGCTAAGGGTAGTACTTATCCAATTCAACCCATTTTTGACACACAGTCATACTATTTTCTGGGAATAATTTTCTCTGAATTTCAAGTATAATGTATATCTCACACGTTTACCGATATATTCGGTAAAAATTCAAATTCAATTCATAGTTAGTGATTTTTCGTGTTTTTAGAGCGGGGTTAAGATCCATTTTCACTCCGTCGGTAGCGGTTATTATCGAATTTATCTTAAGCGAATTTGGCTATTCTAGCGTATATATGTACATTAAACTTATTAGGGGCGGGGCCTCAAACTTCTTGATCCACAGGTGCCATTGCTACTGCTGTACTCTGTACCAAATTACTGTTCCATAGCTTAATTAAGTGCTTAGTTAAGGCACTTTATAAGTTTTCTTTGAATGACGTATTGTGGACGTGGCAGTGATCCAATTACGCCCATCTACGAATATATACTTGAAATTCTTTAATTTTTTGCTTGTGAACGCGCGGACGGACGGAAATGCAGACAACCATTCTGATTTCAGATCGGCTCAGTATCTTGATGATTTATATATAGCACTATATCAATCTCGCTTAGTTTTAGGTGATACGTGCAATCGTTAGGTGAACAAAACTATTATACTCTGTGGCAATATGTTGCAAGAGTGTAAAAATTTTAAAAACTATTACAAATCAATTAAAGAAATTTATGTAATACGAATGAAAAATGTTTAAAGTGTAAAAATGCGATTATGAAATGATTTATAATATTAATTAAAATTGTTATGCCAAAATTTGCAGAAACGCAAATTTCTTATTTCTATTACCATTTATTCTCCACACTTTTTCCATACACTTTCAAACACTTAATCTTAATTTCTCCTTATTCTTTTACACTAAGCATTTATTCTATTGCCCTCTCCATCCGCTGTTTTATTAGAAGAGAATCTATTCAGTTAACGACTACAGTTAGTTCAAATTCGTATATATATATGTATGTATATATGGACCACAAATTAAACCGGAAATTTAAAATTTGTATCCTAAGTACATATAACGCAGTAATGAACCCGATTTTATCCATTTTAAGCAGAATGATGTTAGAAAAAGATGTTCTCTAAATTTCGTTAAGATTACTTACATGTACTATTTTATTATAATAGGTTTTCAAAAAAGTCTTGCGGTATTTTCGCTAGTTGGCGCTGAAAGCGCGTAGTTCTAGTTTTATTCGTCGCATGGGTCATGCTATGCCTTTTTGGAAAGCTCATTTCACGCGCTAACACGTGTTTGATTGATTGTCATTTCTTTTAAGTCGTTTGTGACTTATAGCGTCGCAAACATGGAGCAAAATAAATAGAAAATATGGCATATTTTACAGTACTACTACGATAAAGGCAAAAATGCATCTCAAGCCTCCAATAAAATTTGTGCAGTTTATGGACCCGATACAGTTTCCATTTCCACCGCACAACGATGGTTTCAACGTTTTCGTTCTGGTGTAGAGTTGGTCGAAGATGCGCCACGCTCCGGAAGGCCTGTCGTCGAAAATTGCGATAAAATCGCTGAAATGAAAAAACGTAGCATCGGTCAAGAGCTGGGCATGAGTCATCAAAAATTCATTTCAATTTCAATAAAAAAAAATTCAATAAAAATACCGCAAGACTTTTTTGACAACCCATTATAAAAATCCAGTGTCCGTGTGTATGTTCCGAATGAACACAAAAACGAGTCAACTGATATTCATGAAAGTTGGCATATACATACATGTAATTTGGTCCAACTTAGATGATAGGATAGCTTACATCTCAATTTATACTCGCAATATTATATTATTGCAAATTATTTGTTAGCTCAAAAAGATTCTAACAGATGGCGCTATGTTAAAAATACAAACGTTTTATATAAGCTACAATTTTATAGCCTCCACAATTAATAATTAACATTTTGTTACTACTAATTTACAGTTACATAAATACAGCCAAATATATAATCTACAAAGTCAGAGAACAGTGAAATTCATTCACATTAAATTAAATTAAATTAAATGTTTATAATTTTCAGCTGTCACAAAAACAACACTGACAACACCGGCAACACTGAACGCTTACCAAAATTAATAGCGGGATTCTGTAACCAGTCTCTAGTCTCTATTTGAGACATTTTGAGGTAAAATCTCAATTTGTGACTAGTTACTATTCACCAAACAGTCTCTAGCGTTAGTCTCAAAATTTTGACTCAAACTTGTACCTGGTAATTAGCAGGTCACAAATCCAAAAAGAACTATTGTCTGCCATTTTGAATATACTGAATAGAGATCATCACAGATATTAATCGATTGTAGTTATTTTCTATTTTGTAAGCAACTCAAACACGAAAAGGTTAAAAATAAATCAATTTTACATAAATTTCGTAAATGTTATGAAACAAAGTCATTATATATTTTTACTTTTATTGCTAATTATGTTTTTTGACTATGTTATAGAAAATTTAATATTTGTTATCGACATATTTATTTTCATTCAAGTTTAAAAACATCTCTGAATAATGAAATGTAACTATCACTTACAGAATAGCAAAATCGTCTCAAGTCTCAAAAATTTTCGCTAACGAAAATGCAACAGTTAACAAAATGTACCATTAATTCCGAAGAATTTTAATAATTTGTATTTATTGTTCATTCAAGTGCATTTCCGCTAACGAAAATGCAACAGTTAACAAAATGTATAATAACTTTATTATTATTAATTGTATTACTTTGCAAAGTGCACAAGAAACATTTCCTGAGAATTGTAATGCAAACATTTATTTTTAAGTTGTTGCAAGAAAGCAAAATATTAGTATTTAAGAAAGCACGAAATAAAACGGAAGGCTGATTATCGATTAAACCTCCAACCCAGTTGTTTTATTTTTCGTTGTTCATCACTACGGTGAAAAAAGTTTTAAACACATTGCAAGTTAAAAAAGCAATATATTTTAGCTGATTTATAAAAATACTGGTTTTGACTGTACCTTTATTTTTTTATTGCTCACTCATCATTGAAAAAACAAACAAAAAAACTTAGACTTTGCAACCCTATGCGAACAGCTGGGTATTATTTTCCAATTGGAAAACAACCCTCAACAAAAGCACCAACTACAATAAGTGGAGACCTTTTCGTTTAACTGAAATTCTGAATTTCGAATTCTACAGCGGTTTATTTGCTAACCGGTGCTGGAACACACAGGTGGAAATTCTCAATTAAATTTAATTTTTATCCTAATTAATTCAAATCTTAATAATTAACATTTTGTTTTACTTCTAATTTACACTTATATAAATACAACCAAATATATAATCTACAAAATCAGAGAACAGTGAAATTCATTCACATTAAAAATTCAATTACTATTTTTAGTAAAATGCCACCTAGAAAATCTAACCTTAACGCCCGCAGCAAAGAGACTCGACGTGCACGTGTTGAAAGAGCTCACGAATCAGTCGAACAGAGAGCAGAAAGAAATGCAGCTCAAAGAATTCGTACAGCTGAAATTCGTGCACGAGAATCACGAGAACAGCGTGATAATCGTCGACAAGGAAATGCATTGAGAGCCAGGGTGGCAAGTCAACAACACATATATTCATTTAGAAACACCCGGCAAGTGTTGCGCTTCAGGAAAAGTTGTATTGTCACCACTCCCTACTCCACCTGAACCTTTGAAATCTCTTCTTTCTGGCATTTCAAATGAATAAAAATTATTTTTGCGTAAGACACGAAGATTCAATTCGTGCTTCCAAGTGACGTCGTTTGGAGCATACAAGGTTTGTGATTTGTCATCTGATGGTCGTAATTTTGAAACAACATTCAAAATTCAAGGCCAGGTGTACCATAAAGTTGGATCATTGATGCCAAATGAAGATCCAAAATTTCTTCAGATTTATTTTATGGGCAGTTGCGAAGAACGTGTAACAACTCAATGCCAGTAAAATTTGATTGAACAAGCAGAAGAGAGAGCAATTGTATTGTTGTTAGAATTATTTTTGGAGAGCAATAATCAATTGGTTCAATTGTTTAAAAGAGTGTCACCACAATTAAAAAGTGGGAATTATGAAATTGTCATTAAAGCGGACAAAGTGTCTGGGGAAGAACCGTTGATGAAGTTGCTATTATTATAGTCGATGATCCAGTTGATAACAGATCCATAAAAATTACACGCCGAGATAATTCAGTAAGTAGAATTTCAGATTTACACCATACGCACGATGCACTCCAGTACCCACTGATATTCTGGCAAGGACAAGATGGATATCATATCAACATTAAACAGTGTGATCCAGTCAATGGTAATAAATTAAATAAAAAAGTTAGTTCAATGAACTACTATTCGTATCGATTAATGATTAGACACAATCAAGACAACTATATCTTTCGATATCGTCAATTGTATTGTCAATACGTTGTGGATATGTTTGCTAAAATTGAAAGCGAACGTTTGCGATTCATTCGGTTCAACCAAGCTAAACTACGATCAGAGGACTACATTCACTTACGAGAAGCTATTGTTGACGATGGAAATTTGAACACAAATGAAATCGGCACTGCTGTTATTTTACCTTCCAGCTACATAGGTAGCCCACGAAACATGCAAGAATATATACAGGATGCAATGACTAATGTACGTCATTACGTTCGTCCAGATTTATTTATAACATTTACGTGTAATCCAAATTGGGAGGAAATCCAATCTTTACTATTACCAGGTCAACAATCAATACATCGTCACGATATTGTGCAGTAATAAACAAAACAAATAAACAAGTGTTTAAACAAAAGTTGAAATCTTTGATTGATTTTATAACAAAATATTCCGTTTTTGGCAAAACGTGTTATTGGTTATATTCAATTGAGTGGCAGAAACGAGGCTTACCTCATGCTCACATTTTGGCTTGAAGATAAAACTCGTTAAGAGGAAATTGATCAAATTATTTCAGCCGAAATTCTAGATTCTTCAATTGACCAAGAATTATTTAATAGTCATAGGATTCATGGACCGTGTGGAGCGTTTAACATGACATCACCATGCATGGAAAATGGGAAATGTAAGAAAAATTTTCCTAAGAAATTCACAAATGATACCATTATTGATATTGATGGTTATCCATTGTATCGCCGCAGAAACGCTGATAATGGTGGTCTTACGTATAAAATGAGAACTTCAAATTCTAACCAATTAGAAATTGACTATCAATGGGTAGTACCATACTCTCCACTACTCTCCAACACATACAAGGCTCATATTAATGTTGAGCTTTGCAGTTCTGTCAAATTCATCAAGTATATTTGCAAGTACGTTCATAAGGGCAGTGATTTGGCCGTATTTGGAGTACAAAATATAGACGAAAATGATGAAATAACACGCTACCAAATGGGTAGATACATTAGCAGCAATGAAGCTATCTGGCGCATACTTAGCTTCCCCATACACCATAAAGAACCTGCTATCCAACATCTTGCAGTGCAACTTGAAAATGGACAACGTGTGTATTTCACGGAAGAAAATATTCTCCAAAGAGCATGTGAACCACCAAAAACGACACTAACCGAATTTTTCACTCTTTATAAAAAAACTGATATGCATGGTCAATTCGCAAAAACACTATTATACACTGATATTACATGCTATTTTACATGAAACACGTCAGCTAAAAAATGGGAACCACGTAAAAAGGGAGAACGACATCCTTCAATTGCAGGCATATTTAAAGCTAAGACACTGGGACGACTTTATACTGTACATCCAAAACAACGTGAATGCTTTTTTCTGCGTTTATTGTTGGTAAATGTTCCTGGACCGATCTCTTTTCAATTTTAACGAACAGTTAATAGCCAAGTGTTCAGTACATATAAAGATGCATGTCACGCGTTGCAACTTTAAGAAGATGACAGCCATTGGGATCTGACACTTGCTGATGCTGCTTTAACGTCCTCGCCGAGTAATATTCGTCAACTATTTGCCATTATTATGACGACATGTTTTCCAACACAGTCATCTACATTGTAGGCAAAATGTTATGAACTACAAGACTGAAGATATACTCTACCGACATAAACCAATAAACCACTCTACAAACTTAGACTTCGCACCAGATATGTATAACGAAGCATTATTCATGATTGAAGATTTATGTATTATGATCTCAAGTTTACCGCTTAGTCATTATGGCATTCCATCTCCTGATCGCCCAGCTACAGACAATTTAAAATCGTGATTTAAATACATTTGTTACTAACAATTAACCATTATTAACAGAATAGCAGAAGTGCATATGCTCGAATTATGTTGGCTGTTAGGGCCAAACAAGGCGGTTTTTTCTATTTAGAAGCACCAAGTGGGACCGGTAAAATATATTTGTTACCTTTCATTCTTGCGAAACTACGGTCACAACATAAAATTGCATTAACAGTTGCATCAACAGGCATAGCTGCTATTTTATTGGATGGTGGGCGGACAGCACATTCTGCTTTCAAGCTACCATTAGATATTCATAACAATCGAAATGCAATGTGTTATATCAAAAAAAGAATTGGAATGGCAGCAGTGTTACGGAAGACTTCGATCATAATTTGGGATGAGTGTACTATGGCTCGTAAGCATTCACTGGAAGCATTAAATAGGACTATGCAGGATTTAAACAATAGTGACAGACTTTTCGGTGGTACTATTTTATTACTCTCTGGTGATTTTCGGCAAACGTTGCCAGTTATTCCTCGCTCTACTTTTACAGATCATTTAATGCATGTCTAAAACAATCAATTTTATGGAGAAATGTTGAAACACTCAGACTGACAAAAAACATGCGAGTACAACTCCAAAATGATCCAACAGCACAAGAATTTTCTAATCAATTACTGGATCTTCGAAACGGTGAAATAGAATTTCATCAAGATACTCAACATATTAGATTGCCAGATAATTTCTGTACTGTTGTTCAAACTAAAAATGAACTGGTTGAGAGTGTCTTCCCAGATATACTAAATAACTATTTATATCATGACTGGTTTAGTAATCGTGCAATTTTAGCAGAGAAAAATGTTGATGTTGATCTGATTAACTACCAGATACAACAATTATTACCAGGTGATTTAATGTCATTTAAGTCTATCGATGCTACTGTAGAAGAAAACGAGACAGTGAATTTCCCAATTGAATTTTTAAATTCTTGAGACATATCAGGATTGCCACCACACAATCTACGATTGAAAATTGGATCACCGATTATTCTACTGCGTAATCAGTCGAGTGGTTCTTCATTTATCATATTTTTTGAAACAAATGTATGCAACATAGATACTATGTCTATGTATGTAAACAGTAATGCGACTTTTCGTTGTAATTTTATAACTTAAGAACGGGTTAACCTATCCAAACCAAATAATTAGAATTTGTGAAGTTTGCACGAAAACGGTCAAAGGGTTCCTCATTTATAAAATCTTTTGTTACAATTTTTTAGGATGGGGATTGGGCTGTCAAATTGTTATGTATGTGTTGTGTCATTTATGCAGTCATTTCATTTCGGTCATGCTTCTATTAAAGCAAATTATGAGCATTAATTATTGTTGAGTATATTCATACAAAGGGTGAGTCTTAAATTCAAATATAAGTATACTATGTATACGTATATGTGTGCGTGTACAGTTTTTTTAGCGAATCGTCTGTGTTCCATATCGTTTACAGGCTATATTAGAATTATATTGTCAAGTAGCGGTAAGTTTTGAACAGAAAAAGTGAAAGTGTGAAGTGTGTTTCTTTATTTGGAAAAACAAATTGTGTGCAAGTTAAAAAACGTTTCGTTATTTTTACTAAAAAAAATGTTTTCTGGGAGCTATGCTCCTTTATTGAATTCCACTTAAGAACTAAAATTAACAATTAATTATACTTAACTCTAGACCTATGTTTGCCGCTGCAACGGGTACGGAGTTTGCTGACGCTGCGCTTCCCACAGGTTGGCACTTCGCTGACGCAGCGCTTCCCACAGGTTGCCACTAAACGTGTCGCACTCTCAGCGATTTAGTGGTGTCATATTATATTACTTTGTATCATATGATATTAATGCATCATATGATACTTTTTGAATGTATGGGGTGCTAACTAGTCCCCCCTTGAAATTCAAACGTCCTCGTTTGAACCTTTAGGTATATTAAAGATTTGGTTGAGTCCTTCTATTGCGGGTTGTGACAGTTTATTGGGTTCCTCTTCTTTTTGATTCATCAGAAGATTCTTCCCGAAAATTAGGGCGATGATTATTAAAATTACAATTAGAGTGATGCTGGTTCCGAATTTAGCTCTGTTTGCTGCTTCTAACAGACTTACTTTCCTTGTATTGTTGAAGTTAAGCTGCTTCAGCATCTTCAGTGAGAGGAATTCTTCTATCTTGAGTGGTGCGGATGACGGTTGTAAGATGGCTGGTAGTGGTTTACTTGCTGTTCTTTCTTCGCTATAGAACTTTTTCCCGTTGATAGCAATGGTTACGTTGGTATACAAAATGATGAAAGTCCCGTTTAGAAATGTAGATTCGTTGTTTATTAAAATTACTCCGTTGTATTTATTTAAAAGTAAAATTCCAGGTCCCATTTCCTCTATAGTTGGGATATGCTGGTTGTTGACCTCCGTGCAGTTTGGCAAACGACTTTTTTAAAAGATTATTTATACAAGTATCATTACTTAAATCTACTACATTATTGCTTAAACATATTTGTAGGGAATTGTATTTCTTACAATAATTTTCTATTCCATAAATTCCCTTTTCGCAGTTTAGAATTGTATTAAAATTTATCTTATTGATCCTCCTGTTATTTTTTACTGCCCTAATATCTACTGTTTTACAATTTTGGTTATCTACGGTTGGGAGGCTAACAATATAAATTACAATTTTGCCATTAGTTGCAATTTTTATTTCGGAAAATTCGAGTGCTTCGTCTAAATTTACATATGGAATATTGTCATTGTCTATTACTTCTTTCACAATATTTATTTCTTCATTTGATAAAATAAAAGAGTTTATTATGTTGGCTTTTGCCCAATGTATTGCGTATGCAATATTTAAAATTTCTTCTTTAATTATTTCTAATTTATATTTTAGCTGTAAAAATGCCTCAATTTCTAAACTTTTTTCATTTTGCATGGTTTTAATTATATTATTTGTAATATTGGTTATTTTGCTAATTTTGTCAATTGTAAGTTTGTTAATTAATACCTGATTATTGTTATTTTGTAAGACATTATTTATTTTATTTGAAATTATTTCGTAGTCTTCATGGTCAGGACTTCCTGCGATCCATTTCCATGCGCTATCCAGGAAATTTAACGATCTTTTTTTTTTGTTCTACTTTGAGATTGTTAAGTTGGGCTCTTATCTGTGTTATCAAGTGGGATATGAAGGGATAATTAGGGTTTTTGCGGATAGTTTCAGTTTTGATAGTCGCTTCTATGTGGTCAAGTGTGTCCGTATATTTTTCTATGTCAATTTCATGTATTATCCTAAATGTTCCTGTTTGCAGTCTAGCTGTTCCCTTTTCTATTGTTATTAATTGGGAGTTTGAGTAGTCGAGGATCTGTACTTCCGCCAGGCATAGCGGTAGTAGTATTCTGAAAAAAAAATATCGTACATATTTAGTTACGTATTCTACCTTTGTGAATTATTTGTCCTTTTTCAGTTAACACGGTACTATTTCTATCTTCCTTAACTATTTCCTTACTGTAGGGTTTACTTAACTTAGTTCCTAATCTTCTATTTTTCTTAACAAATATTATTTGTCCTGGTAGATATGATTTTATTTCCTTCTTATTCTTATTATGGTATTCGATATCCTTTTTTTGTTTCTCGGCTAATTTTTCTAAATTGCTTTGTCTAGTTCTTTCTATGTCCTCGGGGTAAATGTAACATTTCTGTGAAAAAATAGGTCTTCTGGTCTTTTAAGTGTTGTGGAATGAACTGAATGATTATACTCAGATACTGCTCTTTCTAAAAGTTCTTCAAAATTTCTGTGTCCACCGTTTTCTTTTATGCAACGCATTATTTCGATTAATGTAGAGTGGAACCTTTCCACTTGTCCGTTAGCTTGGCTTTTGTATGGAGGAGTAGTGTAAACTTCTATTCCTAATTCGTCTTTCATCATAAATTTTAAAGAAGCTGAGTTTAAAGATGGCTCATTGTCGATAACTATTAATTTTGGTACTCCGAAGAAAAATATAATATCTCTTAAAGGTTTTCTGACGTCTTCTATTGCTCTGCTATTTAGGCTTTTTGTTATTGCGTATTTTGTAAATTTATCTAAAGCTGTCATGACTATTTTTCCCTCTGTTAAAAATATATCGATATGGACTGTGTGTCCTGGATAGTTTCTGCAATTTTCGGTTGATTGGGATGTCTCTCGTACTTATTTTCTTTACAAACGGTGCAGTTGGCTATTATTCGTTTTATTTTATTTAACATACCTGGAAAATATTTTGTTTCGAGAATTTGTGTTTAATTTTCAGTAGCATTCCTATGTGCTCTTAAATGTTCTTTTAATATGACGTTCTCCTGTTCTTGTTCGTTACTAATATCTTCAACTAATTTTTGGGTATATCGGCTTTTAACGTTATTAAAATTAATAGGATAGATATTTTGCATCATACCCATTATCCTTTCTTCTGTATGAATTCCATTTATAACAGATGGGTTAAGGTATCGTTTCATGTAAGAAATCAATAGCTGTTCGTTGTACTCTGGTTCTGTAATTATATGTCTATGAACTGTTGGAAAAATTATTTTAAATTGATATGAAGATATTTCATCGATCTTGAAAAAAATTTGGTTTTTGAAAACATTAATTGGAACTTCTGTACAAGGGATTAAATTGTGACTTGAGCTTTCATCGCTATGAATCGTAGAAGTGAGTGAATTTATTTGAATTGGTATCCTTGAAAGGGCGTCTGCAACTACATTTGTTTTACCAGGTTTGTAAGTTAGTTCATAGTTATATTCTTCTAAAATGGCTTTCCATCGCTTAATTTTACTATTAGTATTCTTATGGCTTAAGGCATAGGTAAGAGGTTGATGATCGGTGATAATTTTAACTTTCTTTGAACCGTAGAGGTAATTTCTAAGTGAATTAAGTGACCATATTATACCAAGCATTTCTTTCTCATTGGTAGCATAATGCTCTTCGGCTTTACTTAAAGTTCTCGATATGAAAGTAATTGGTCTACCGTCTTGCGATAGCACGGCACCTAATGCGAAATCTGAGGCGTCGGTCGTTAGTTCAAAATCTTTATCGAAATTTGGGTGCGCTGAAACTATATCCTTGGATACTAAAGAAACTATATTTTTATTTTATTAAATGCTTCTAAGGCCTCGTTGTCTAATTCTACTTCTATTTTCTTCGAGTTCCGTTTGGAGACATGACCGGCTTCTCCTCTTAATAGTGCTGTTAATGGTTTAGCTACTTTTGCGTAATCCTGGATAAATCGTCGGTAATAACCTGACATACCTAGGAAGGATCTTAATTCTTTGAGAGTTTGTGGAACTGGAAATTTAGCTACCGCTTCTACTTTTTCGGGGTTTGTTTTTATTCCATTTTAACTGATTACATATCCTAAAAATTCTACTTCCTCTTTATCGAATGTACATTTGTCTAATTGGATTTTCATATTTGCCTTTTCTAATGTTTGGAATACTAACTCTATATTTTTAAAATGCTCTTCTTCATTTTTTCCAAATATAATTACATCGTCAATGTAAACGTAGCATCTTACTCCTATATGTTGTCGTAGGATATCGTCTAGTGCTCTTTGGAATGTGGCCGGAGCATTTTTTTGACCGAAGGGTAAGCGGAGGAATTCATATTTTCCGTTGTTTACGGAAAATGCGGTTTTTGTCTGACCCGCGAAGTGGAATTTGATGGAACCCACTTTTTAAGTCAATAACAGTAAATAGTTTATTGTTTCCCAGATTTGCAAGGACTTCATTAATTTCTGGTATGGGATGTTTATCAGGGATCCTAACCGAATTAAGTTTACGATAATCAACGACCAAACTGTACTTTTTTTCACCAGAGGCATCTGACTTTTTGTTAACTATCCATATTGGGGAGTTGTATGGAGATTTCGATCTCCTTATTATTCCATTATCTAGGAGTTCTTAAATTTGGCGTTCGATTTCGTATTTTAATGCCATCGGATACGGGTATGGCTTGGAGTAGACGGGGGTTTCGGTTGTTGTCCGGATTTCACCTTTTACGAGAGTGGTGTAGGTGAGTTTTTCATCAGGATCAGAAAAAAGGTTTGGGCATTTATCAATAATATTATTAACTTTGTTTTGTTGTTGTAAAGAGAGGTGTGGAATATTGATTGCCACATTATTCACTTCGTGTGATATTCTTTGCTTTAACCTTATATTCATACCTTGACAAATCGTCATTAAATTTTTATCGGTATGAATAATTGCTTTTAATTCTTTAAGAGTATCGTTGCCTACTATGCCATGAAACGACCTTAAAGTTGGCAATATGAAAAATTTCATTTTCCCTACTGTTGGTCCAAAAATGTCGACAAAGGTGTGGTGAGTAATTTCGATTGTCCCGGCAACTGATTTCACTGTAAAGGGCTTTTCGTTCAGAATTGGATTCCTAATTGTAGTGGATTGAATGTAATTCTTATTGGATCCGGTATCAACAAGAAAATCTATTGTGTCTCCGCGCCTTGTTCTAAATTCGTAATAAGGCAGCGAAGACGGCGCTAATCTAAAAAATTAATAGTATCAGGCTCATTTTTACCTGCATTATCATAATTGCTATGGGAATTGTCATCGTATATCCCGTTCGGGTCTAATTCGACTGCGTTAGTAAAAAAATTTCTTTGTATTTTGCTTGGAGGGTGAGTCAGTTGTGCAGAGATAGGACGTTTCGGTGGTCGATTGTCCTGGAATGTATTGGGCCTATTTTGATAATTAATTTGTCTTGACCGTATGGACTGGTCTACTTCCATTGGGGTCGGTGGTTTGAGTGGTAAGTTCGGTCTGTTATTAAAGGAGGTATTTTCTCTAGCAATATGGGGATTGTTCGGGTAATTGCTGAACCTCGGCATGAATCCTTGGTTACTTTGCATAAAGTTGGGAAAATGTTGGAGATATCGGTTTGTTTGGCGACCGAATGCCTGTTGGTCAAAATTTCGTCTGGGGGAATGGGAATACGTTAATTCGGGGTAAAAAGCTCTGTTGTTATTGAAATTATTAAAGTTGTTATTGAAATTATTAAAATTGTTATTTCGGGGAGGTCGTGGTGATGGTTGGATATTGGATTTGTGTGTATTGTTCGCATGATTTATTCTATATGTCATATTGTCAAGTTTTTGACATAAATGTAGTGCTTGGGGTAAGGTTGTCGGTTCTCTCATGCTGAGAAGACGGGGTAAGTCGCCATTTAGTCCTCTAATAAATGTGTCAAGGGCTTTATCCCTATATGAGTTTGTCATAGTCCGTATGGATTCGTCACTTAGCTCGAGACATGAAATTTTGTCTAATATAAGTGAAAGGTGTTGGTAAACTTTTTGGAAGAAGATTGCTATGTCGTCGTAGCGTTGAACCAGAGTGGTCATCTGGTATTCGAGGGTACCTATGTCCCTTTTATCCGAATAATGCATCATAAGGCATTTTCGAATTTGACTCCAATCGAGTGGAGTATTGTATGATTCTAATGCGGTGTCGGCATCGCCAATTATTTTGTGCCTTATCGTATGGAGTATCGCAAAGTATTTAGGATTATTCTTGACTCCCTCATAAGCTTTAAAAATTCTGTCTACGCTCTTCCTCCAGGTGTTAAATTCACCTGGTCGTCCTGAAAATTCCCTAAGGCATTTAACCATGTCCGGAATTTTATCTAGTTCGTTTATGTTATTCGGGTTCGGTAAAGTCAGTAATATTCTGAGTACTCATTCGTTCGAGTACTTCTCGAACTATTGTCGTTATGGAAGTTGGGTTAGGGGTGGGAGGGTTTAAAGGATGGTTGGAGGGATTTGTAGGATGGGTGATTTGCCCATAGTCTATCCTCATCTGATTTAATTGTTCAATTAGCTCCTCAGCTGTATCCGGCATTATGATAATCTTTTCATTTAAGTTAATTAGTTTTTAAAAAAAAAATTTCTTTGTAATAGTACTTTCTTTGACAATATTAGAATCTTTTTGCAAAGCTTACGTTAATTTAAGGCTTTTTTTTCCTTTTTTGTGTCGGATAATTAATTTCTTTCAATTCAAGTTTCGTATTCTTTATAATAATAAAATTCTTTATAATTTCTTTTTTTCTTTTTGTGTCGAATAATTATTTTCTTTCAATTCAAATTCCGTATTCTTTATAATAATAATATTCTTTATAATTTCTTTTTTTTTCTTTTTTGTGTCGAATAATTATTTTCTTTCAATTCAAATTCCGCATTCTTTATGATATTCTTTATAATAGTCTTAAAATATAATATTTTATAAATCTTACATTAGGTGTTTCCAGCTTTCCATAGGATGTTGAGATGCGCTCCGGGGTTGTCCCTTTTCTTTAACAGTACTGAGGTCCCTCAGCGTTTAAAAATCCTACGTTGTGCGTTGTAGCCGCTCGTTAGCACAGTATTTATTGTATTTACACTTTTCACGTAGCCTTACTTTTTATTTTCAGGCTTTTTTCCTTTTCTATTCACAATCACTACCGTTCGCCACTCGCGAAGCCTTACTTTTTGTTTTCAGGCTGTTACTATTTACGCGCGCTGGTCCCTGCTCGGGCGCCAGTTAAAAAACGTTTCGTTATTTTTACTAAAAAAATGTTTTCTGGGAGCTATGCTCCTTTATTGAATTCCACTTAAGAACTAAAATTAACAATTAATTATACTTAACTCTAGACCTATGTTTGCCGCTGCAACGGGTACCCACAGGTTGGCACTTCGCTGACGCAGCGCTTCCCACAGGTTGCCACTACACGTGTCGCACTCTCAGCGATTTAGTGGTGTCATATTATATTACTTTGTATCATGTGATATTAATGCATCATATGATACTTTTTGAATGTATGGGGTGCTAACTTGCATACAGTGTTTTAATCTTTCGTAATAGATACAATTTGTTTTTAATTTAATTTATTATTTTTTATATGAAGGACGAATGCCACGATCCAGGCGAGCAAATATAGGTCGGCGAACGCGTAATGATAATGATGTGGCATTACTAAGATGATCACAGACTGCAAATGAACGCACACAAGCTAATGCTTCAAAAAAGATTTGTTGATCCTGTGCCTGTATTGAATCTTGCACGGCAATCACGAATACGTCAGATTTAATTACAACAGTCAGACTGATTATAGTATGTACAGATACATTGGAATGATGGCCGCAATTTGTTCACATAGTGATCTGGTTAACGTTCAACGTAAAACGCCCAGAATGTGTTGTGCTAATGGCAAAGTGAGATTGCCAGCAATTAAAACTCCACTCGAATCATTGTATTCATTAATTTTTAGGACATCTCAAATATAGAAGCTTTTTTTGAGTCATGTTCAACAATACAATTCGACATTTCAAATGACATCTTTTGCTGCTACAAATATTATTTACTCTTGTAACCTGTTGCTGTTGGCAGTGAAAAAATTGTTGCCAAATTTGATTGAAGGTACGATCTTAACTGCTAAATCAAAAGGAGAAGTTTTTGATACCGCGAATCCCTATTCCAACTGATATGGCACTTCATTTCAAACAATTACAATTAAGTTTTAAAATAGCTATCAATTAATAAAATATTTTTTGATTTGACCAAAAAAATTTGATGTTAAGGAAAAAAATTACTATTTCACTTTATACGTAGTGAAGTACGTACCGGGTCGCTAGTTTGGTATAAAATCTACCGGAATTTCGAAAACCTTTATAATAGGATTTTTACTCTATTTCAATAATATACTGAGCGTTTTATATTTTCGGTCAGCTATAGGCCACTGGTGACTTGAAATCCTATGGTTTGATTTCCTCATGGGCAGTATTTTATTCCCATTACTTTGTTGGTGCATAATTTATATTCTGTAAAATAGACAATTTATTATATAGTATATGTATATCTATGGAAGTAGGCGTCGTTTTTGTCCGCACGTTTTCACAGCGTGACATGAGATATATGATTTCATCTAAAGGTGGGCGGTGCCACGCCCGCTGCTCAATTTTATTACCAGCTCCCTTAAAAATCCACCTCCTCTAAAGTATAGTATATACATTAGGGTATGCCATTTTGAGGCAACCTTTTTTTCAACTGAAAAACAGGTTCAAAACTTTCGAAATGTGTAAAAAAAGGTCACTCAAAAGATGAGCTCGTAATATTAATATTACACATATATACTTTATATATAACTGTATATCTATATTGATTAGTTTTAGATATTACAAACATATGTACAACGTTAGGTGAACAAAACTATATTGCTCTATAGAAAATGTGCAAAATTACTTCGGTTACATCGAGGCTATAATGCGATAGTCGAACACTTCACAAATAAACAAGTTTTTACACCAGCACTAGATTTTGATCGGTAAGTTTGTGAGACAATGCAAAAGTCCGATCTGAACAATTTGTTAACTGTAGGCTACGAGTGGCACTACACTGCGTAACATATGTACATAAGTAATATTAGGGGTATTCAGACCGGCTTTGTTAATTCGGTATTTTTTTACGTGGATTTTGTTTTTGGAAACTTAACAGATTATCGTTTTACCGAGTAACGAAGTACCAGATTGGCAAGCATGATAGCTCAGCTGTTTTGTTGGCGTTGTTGCCTCAAAAGTTAACTAATTCATTGCAAAAAAATACATTTGCTCTCTACTACAAATTAGTTTCTGACAAATTTTTCAAAAGTAAGTATTTAATATAATTGAATCAGCTGTTTTGAAACAAAATTTACACGCACTACTGATGTACAGCAAAAAGTATGTTCACATTTAAGTGTTTTAACAAAGTATCAACTAACGAACTACCAGATTAACAAGTTCGGTCTGAATACCGCTATTGTAAAGCAACAACAGATTCACTAATGGCTGATTAAGAAAAAATACAGCTAAATCATAAAAACAGGTTGCAAGTTGTCGGACCAGTAAAAGTTGTATTGAAAAATTAGAAACATAGTTTTATATTATACATTTTGTTAGTTTAAAAGAAGTGTCATTTGCTCGGAGTAGAAAATTATAAGTGTTTTGAAACGTTCCTCGACCGGTAAAAATGTTAATTTGCAGTCTGAATTTTTAAGTTTCAAACTGTGTAAACTTCAAAAATTTATTTATTTATCATTCAGCACTTACTCGGCCTCCCAGCGATGTTGCACATACTTAAACAATAAACTTTTGTTTGAAATTTGCTCACTCACTAGCAAACACGTTTTGTGGACTGCAGAGAAGTGGGCGAAATCAGCGCCGTTTTCGGGTATTTCTGTAAAGAGACAATATGCAATTATAACTATGTTCGCCATGTTGCTAGAGTACATAAAGGTTGTAACTATAAATTTACTATAACATATAGATTGTTTTTATTGATTCCTGTTTTAAAAGATTTCACCTCAGTTGTACACCAATTTCTATGATGTCTGTGACTGCCCAAAAAGAGATTAATGAAAAATAACAATTCTGTTTTATTTAATTTAAATTTACATTTAATTTTTACACTCATAATGCTCTACTAATAATTCATAATTTTAAACCGTAAAACTAACGCCGAATGTAGTTTTAAGTATTTAAATAAAAAGTACCTTGTACTTAAAAAACGAAGGCAGTAAAAGAATAAATGCACAGAGTCTTCAATGTACTCTGAACACGTGGAGCAATTCGGATTGTTGTAATAGAAGCTGTACAGGTAGCTTATAAAGCACGCGTGTTCACAAGGCGACTCCTTGTCGTGCGACTTCTTCAACCTATTTCCGGAGAAAATAATTCCAGCTGCAAATCTAAATAGAGAAGGTACTGTCTTCTATAAGAGTGTAGACTGCTGCCGCACGCCGATGACATCGACATCATTGGCCTCAACAACCACACCGTTAGTTCTGCTTTCTCCAGAATGGTTACGGAAGCGAAGCAAATTGATCTGGTAGTGAACTCGGGCAAGCCGAAATATTTCCTGTCCAACAAAGAATAACTGAGTTGGCAATTGAGAAGTAAAGTCCTCTCTTGACGAACAAAAACCAAATTCTATAATAAACTTATTATTTCCGTCCTGAAAAAGGTTGCGGAGTCATGGACGATGACAATGATAGGACGAAAAGCCGCCATGTCTGAATTTGGTAACTGTGTGAACTGACGTTGAGCAATACCAAAAGCTCCGTCAAAATCGGGAAGGACTTAAATCATGGCTGGCTGGGTCATGTCGTCCGAATGGGCGAAAACACTTCAGCTCTGAAAGTATACGACGCAGTACCCGCCGGGGGAAGTAGAAAAAGAGAAATACTTCTCCGTTGGAAGGACCAGGTGGAGATGGACTTGGCTTCACTAAGAATATCCAATTGGCGCCACATCGCGAAAAAAAGAAATACAACAGAGACATACAATTTTTCACCGGAGATGGTGTGGGAAGGCTTAAAAGGAACCAAGTTAAGACCTAGATGACAGGCCTGGCACCGCCTACTTTTAGGGGTAATCACTCATCTCGGAACCCCCTCGAACAATTTCAACCAAATTTGGTACGAGACATTCTTCCAAAATTTTTTTGAAACAGTGCGAAAACGTGTGAAATGGTACTACTCTCACGCCTACTTCCCACATAAGACAATTTTAAACTCCATCTGTTTATTTTCTTTCCAGTGTACAAATCAAGAAGCATATTAATATAATGATATAAAACTTTGCACGAATATTTTCTTTACAGTGTGCTCCCTTATGAAAAAAACTCTCCAAGCCCCTAGGTACCGAATATTTAGACCCCATTACCTATAGTTGACTTTTTGCCCCAAATATCGACCAATGTTTGATTGAATCGGGTCCATATTTTTTTTAGCTTCCATATATATAATACAATGATTTTCTGGCGCAGTCGAACGGCGTACAACTCCAAAGAATTGTACGAAACCACAGTTCTAACGCTTATCGAAATATATTCTAAAGAATATTAAGTAAAAAAATAAAGAAATAAAAACAAACTCTTTTACAAATCAATTTAAGATATTAAGTGAAAACAAAAAAAAAAAAAATCAATGTAAAAAAAAATGAACAACCAAGAACAACAACAACTCCCGGCCACGGAGCTAATCAAAGAAGCAGCGAGAATCCGCCCATACTTCGGGAATGGGGAGAACGACTTAATATCATTCTTACGGGAGGTCGACTTGATACTTCCCCTATTTAACGACAACTTAGCAATACAAAAATACATCCTGGAGAGGCACATCAAAGCCAAAATACAAGGAGAGGCACTCCGGGTTATCCAGACCTTGACAGAGGCGGTAACGTGGAATGAAATTAAACTGGAACTGATCAAAAACTTTGGAGTTCGAGAAACGTATAATCAACTCCTTCATCGAGCAATATCGACGAAGAACTATAACGTAGGTCAATATTATTACAATTTAAGAAACATACTAGATAAAATGAACGCTAAGTATAACGAAGATTGTAGGAATTAATGAGTCTCTTATTCTAAAAACATTTTTGAGCAACATATCGCCACACTTATCTTTAATAGTGTATGCGAGAAATATAAATTCGCTTAGATTAGCTTACTACACCCTAGAAGGAACAGGCTTAATAAACTATAACAACAACGGTACAAGGAACTATTTTTACAATAGTAATTATAATAAGAATAATAATAACAATAATGACTTGAGAGACAATCTTAACACCAATAGAATGCCCAATAATAATAGATTCACCAATACGTCGAGGAGCAGACATTTTGCTAATCGCTTTGAATCAGGCGTAACAAGAAAAAATGATAGGCAATGGTTCAACTCCAATAATAACATTAGGCAAAACAGAAACTCAGGACAAAACCGACAACACCAGCCGGGACGCTACAGTAACAATCAAGTACAACCTATGGAAGTTGATCATATCCAAGAATCAAATTTTCAAACAAAATAAAATTCCTAGTAGATACCGGATCTACCACCTCGTTGATTGACAAAAATATTTTCTCTCATTATAAACGTAGCAAATTAAATAAACCACTTTTCTTTAATACCCTGTCCGAAAAAACCGTTATAACACACGAACTAATAACACCACTACCAAAAGAATTCAACGAAAACAGTTATATTGCTTGGAAGGCAACAAGTTTTAATGTCACAATTTGCAAAATGGAAAACATAAAATTTTTACGGGGCGAAGAAAATAAATACGGATTACATGTCCGACATATTCAGGCGATTCTTAAGAAACGGCAAAAGTAGAAATATATTCGAACTACCAGACTAATGAATACAATAATAAAGTTCAGCAAAAATTAATTGACTTGTTTAACAGAACAATAAAATTTTATAAATGTAAGCATCATGCAAAAGACATGAAGAGAATGCAGAAGATGAAGCTTTATAGATACATAGCGAAATATCAATAAAAGTGATGCTCATGTGTGGCAAATTATTACACCCAGAAACGGAAAACGCGGCAGAGCTGAATCTCCTAAATTGTGCATTGCAGTAGAACAAAACAAATTATTATACATCCAAATCGCCTGATATACTAAGTGATGATGATGAAGACTTCTTCCGAAATCTGGCGGAAATATTAATGTGCTGTGCTGAATGAAGTAGAAGGCCAGAGGATTCCAAAACCACCACCGTTAATCATACCAGAGTAGTTTGGTTATTGTGAAATGGATAGTCGCACAGTAAGTGTAATTTCTGTTAAGAAAGATTTCATTATAAGTCGCTTAGAGATGGGCAAATACGCCTTATGATAAATAATATAGATCATACAGAAAAATTGTAAAACCTAGTAAACAAAATTAGTTTTCATACATAGTCAACCTAAACAAGAAAGAGCATACAGGGTGGGTGATAAAAGGAATCTATCATTCCACCATGACCAAGAAAATCAGAATCAAATTACATAATTAGGCCTTCACAGCGCGAAACATATCAAACGTCAGGAGCAGACGACGAAACATTGTTACATGTTCTTTTGTTGATTTAAACTGAGCCCAACAATCAAAGAAATTTTATGAAATTGCATATATAAACAATGCAATTATTAAGGTGGAAGCACCGTCCAACAAGGATATAGGGAGTTTGCAGCAAGAGTTTGGACATACAAAATACTCAGAATGCACCAAACCTTAAAGAAATTCTTTGCCCCACCAGGTTAATACCAAATCAGCCATTGTGCTGACTAT
The DNA here is from genome assembly GCF_016617805.1 of Bactrocera tryoni. Lineage (NCBI taxonomy): Eukaryota > Metazoa > Arthropoda > Insecta > Diptera > Tephritidae > Bactrocera > Bactrocera tryoni. Next base: position 660,028 of record NW_024396310.1, read on the forward strand.
AAAGGTTGTGCTGGTAAACAACAATCCAACTTATTCGAAATAAACCGCCACCAGCGCGCATGAGAATAAAACACAAGCTCTGCTAATAACCTTTCAGCTCCTGGCAATAAAGAGAGCGCAATGCCACATCAAGAATTACACAAATATCAACACCGAGCAATCGTATGCGAATGTTGTAAAAGGTAATGTAAACAGCAATTATATGAACGGACAAAACACAATAGAAAAAATTGAGCAACCGTTAATCAAGCAGAATAGTACTAACAAACACACACAAATGGTGAATGATGTCTCTTTACTCAATAACCAAAGTGAATTTAAGATTTAGCAATATGGAATGCCAATGGCTTCATCCCGTCTTGCTTTTGAGAAACCTTACTCGACTTTGCAGTGTATAGAGGTATACCACCCCAACTGCTAGATATTGCAAGCTCACAAGAACTAAGCTCAGATCACTCGCCTCTTATTATTAGTTAAACCAATATTAACCAACGAAAATATAAAACTTTAAACAACAAAAGTGAAATAAGTACTTTTCAAGATTGGATAACACAAAACGTAAAATTTACATTTCAATCCAAAGTTCAACGGAACTGGATTATGCAGTTGAAAGTTTTACGAATCTTATTCATGAAGCAGCATTTGTTGCTACTCCCCAAAAGAGCAATGAATTCACATCTCACAAATGCGTTCATGTGTCTGCTGAGATAAGAGCACTGATTTAGCGTAAAAGGCGTATACGAAAACAATGGCAAACTTATAGAAATCCAAGTCATAAAACTGATCTAACTAAAGCTACAATGGAGCTTAAAGAAAAACTGAAAGACTTCAGAAATAAATCGGTTTCAGAATATATACGAGATTTAAATTACAGAAATACTGATGATAACAAAATATGGAATGCTACCAAATACTTAAAACGTCCCAAAAAAAGAAATGTCCCTATAAAAGATTTTAATAATATATGGTGTAGAACAGATTAATGTAAAGCTAACGCTTATGCGAAACATCTTGAAACAACGTTCACTCCCTTCAACAGTAGTAGTAGTAACAACGACGCTGATGTATTGCAATTCTTTGATGCCCCGTGCCAATTGTCTCTGCCAATCAAGCATATCACACCTACTGAAATTCGATGTGAAATCGAGAAACTAAGTACCAAGAAATCCCCAGGATATGACAAAGTTGACGCAAAAGTAGCTAAATGCCTGCCAAAGAAAGGAATTATGTTCATTGTACTAATATTTAATTCAATATTAAGAATAAATCATTTTCCTATGGAAGTGTGCAGAAATTATAATGATTCCGAAACCAGGAAAAACCGGAAAATGAATTAACTTCATACAGGCCTATCAGCTTATTGACATTATTCTAAAAAAAAATATGTGAAAGAATATTTTTGCGTAGAGTTTTGCCAATACTAGAAGATAACAATGTTATACCTGAACATCAATTTGGATTTCGCCGCCATCATGGTACACCCGAACAATGCCACCGTGTTGTTAACTTCATTGTTGATTCTTTTGAGCGTAAAGAGTTCTGCTCAGCCGCCTTTTTGGATATACAACAGGCATTTGATAAAGTCTGGCATAGTGGCCTACTGTATAAACTCAAAAAGATCTTGCCCTCATCGTTTTATCTAATTCTAAAGTCTTATTTAACCCAAAGATCGTTCTATGTAAAAGTACGAGATGAAACATAAGATGTAACATATATCCAAGCAGGAGTACCACAGGGAAGCGTACTGGGCCCAGTTCTATATACCATTTTTACATCCGATATACCCGTAACTGAAAACGTGCTCATTGCCACATATGCTGATGACACTGCTCTACTTGCTTCAAATCATTCTCCAACTGAGGCATCAAATTTAGTTCAAAGAGAACTAAACGCAATACAGACTTGGCTAGACCGCTGGAAAATTAAAGTAAACACAAATAAATCTGTGCATATTGTATTTACACTAAGACGAGGTGATTGCTTCTAATTCAAATTTAGAAATTTTACAAAGATACCAGTCAAAAACCTTAAGGCTAATTACAAATGCTCCTTGGTTTATCACTAATAAAGCCATTCATTCAGACCTTAACATACCATTTGTTAAAAACGAAGTAAATAAACTTAGCTCAAATTACTTACGCAGGATCAGTTATCATACTAATCCCTTGGCAATTACGCTACTAGATGAAACTAACGAAATTAATAGACTCAAACGATATCATGTGTTAGACCTTCCGTTCAGGAAATAAATGTAAGAACAATAAACTATGAATTAAAAGATAACTTAATATTCTGAATATATATGTTTGAAAAACATATTGGTATGTTATTATTGACCTCACTGGAGATCAATAATATAAGTTAAATTGTAAA